>NC_133933.1:28673028-28858028 GCF_031877795.1 Strix aluco
AAAAATGTGAAACAGCAGCAGAGGAGGAATGTAGTTCCTTGGCTTTGCTATGCAGTGGTTACAACGTTTAAAAAAATTTGTGAGGACAATATTGTTTTCAAATAGGAATGCTACCATGTGCTGGAAACCCGGCAGTGTTTCAGGGCATCTGTTAGATTGTATTTTCAATGTTTCCAGTGGTCTCAAAGTGCATCAAAGAGCTTGATTCCGAGCTGCTAAGTGCTGTTAGTCATGTCTCCCATGGGGTTTGGCACAGGTAAGAATAGGGTCTGGAAGCACTTGGTAAGTGTGGTAGTGGATGCAGTTCAGTTTTGTGTGTGTGTTGTAACATCACATCAGTATAAATGTTGTATATACAGGCATCTCTCAGAACTGGTGCGTTGCACAGAGCAGAGGACTCGGTTTGTGGCAGCATGTAAGAGATGCAAGAAGTAATTTGCTAGTCTAAAAATAGCCCATATTTTAATACAATTTTATGAAAATAAACAAGCCTATGGAGTTCTGGTATCAAACAAGTGACATGCTGGTACTAGAACTGTTTCCTTTTGCTTCCTTAATTGAGGAGAAGAAAGAGAAAAACAAAATAAACTCTTGTTGCCCATTAACTAGAAAGAACATTTGCATAAAATGAGGCAGTTTCAAAGTAAAGGCCAAATGATGCTTAGTTACTTGTGAAAGCAGAACAGCTTATCATCCGCTTCACTTGCGATTGCCCTACAAAGGCCCTGCCCAGCTCTTCAGAGCTTGGTTCTGACCTGTTACATTAGGGTCTTATTAAGCAAAACTTTTTTGGGAGGAGGCATTGTGCATGTTTATGAATTTTTCAATTTTTTAAGCAGAAGAAGGGACCGAATTATTTCACCAAATATCTATTTCTAATTTTTTCAGTTGTGGCTAACAGTGAGGAGTTTGAGAGTTATTCTGAAAATTACTGAATACATAATGTCTGTTCTCTTTCTCTTCTGTGAAATTTTAGTATAATAGCTATGGAGACAGTAACTGTCATGGAGCGATTTTGATTTCCCTAGAAGAAGAGATGTTCTCTTCAATTTTTAAGTTTACAGAAGAAAGGATAAGAAATGTGGAAAAAGGGAAAACACTTGTCATCCCTAGCTGCTTAAGTCATAGAATTGCCCATCAGCCTTTATACATCTCCTCAAATGAAAATGAAAAGGATCATTCCTTTTAATCTATGAACTGTGCTCCTCTCTGCCTTTGTCATTTAGACTACTGCGAAGTGCTTGACTGCCCTTTTTTCCCCTTAAGGTGTAGTAGCAACGTATATCATTGCAGAATGAGGTTGCCCATTCATTAAAGAGAACTGTGTACACAGTGAATATTATGGTGTACCTCATAGATTGGTATGCTGCTTCTGACTTGCCTCCTAGTGTAGTTTAAGGCACTGTTTTTGACAGATGAATATGTTACCTAAATTGGGGCTAGTATACTCCTGTTTATCTTCCCACGTGATGCAGTAGCAGTGACTAGCAGTTTCTACATAGGGCAGTGCAGACTGCTACTGGATATACTAAAAGTCTTCATGACACAGACTGATCGTACCTCAGTCATGTAGTTTCTCCTGATGAAGCCTCAAGAATGAGGGTTGCTCTAGACTTCCTGTGTAATCGGTGAGAAGAAATGGGCATTTCCACAGCATGATTCAGGATTCCTCTGCTATGCATCACTTTCTGCAGGCGATTCATTCTCTCTTTTCTACTGCATGTTTTAAAAAGGGAACTCCAGCTCACTGATCATCTATTTAGAAGTCCCAGATAGATGTCTGAAATTTGGTTACAGTGTCAGAAAGAGGGTCAAGCCAGAAGCAGCAATCTGTGATTTTTTGATTGGTGTTTCAAACTGTTTTTTAAATTTTGAGAATTCAATAGGCAGTGGAAATCTTGCTTACAGTAGCACTGCCAGTGTTCAGTTAAATTTACTGAATTTTGATGGTTGTACTGCAGGCTGGAGGAAACTTTTTCCCTTCTCTTATAGCTGAGACACAAACCATAAAAACTAGTTCTAAACATACCCTTTCTCAGGGAGTTGAATACCTTTAATATTTTTTTGCCTTGCTGGCAGGATATAAAGCTAAAGGAGCTGCAGTTGGATGTCAATACAATCCTGAAGTCTCTGAATATGTTTAAAAGAAGCATTTGTGTGGAGGCCCTTATGCACTTGAAAATCTCAAAAAGAATTTGGCAGAAATCTCAGTGTTGGAAGATGGCAGATTCCTGTGCAGTGAGATGTTTACTGGTTCACTGTTTTATCTTTGGCAGCTGCTTTTGCACTTGATATCTTCAGCTGTTTTTGAAGCCTTTACAAAGAATAATTATTCATTTCATGAAATGGATCTACTTTACCCACCCAGCAGGGCACCGATTCACATATTTCTCCGGCAACATCCCGTTGTTATCAGAGCTGTGTTCACTTTTGTAGGGTTGCGTTCAGTGGGACGCTAGAACTTCCTGGGCTATGGTTTTATTGCATGATTTATTGATGCGTGGGGTGACTGTTTTCAACAATTCCTCTGAAAACACTAGGGTCACCAAGCTCTTTGGGATGTGGAAACAACCTGTGTTTTCCTGTTTTCTGCTGGCAGTGAGCACTAATGTAGGGTGCTTCAACAGTCTTTTCACAGGAATATGAGCTATTGGTCTGATGGCCTGTAGATAGGCTGCACCTTCATTCTGTCACATTTCAAGCAGTTTTCTTATTACCAGGGCAGATTACTGTAAAAGGCAGTAGTGAATGGACTGGATTTTAGCTCCCTACAAGGTAGAATTCCACTAAATCAATAGAGATTTCTTGGACATTGATTATGTGAGGCTGAGATACTACCTAAAGGTTTTACTGGTAGGGTTTTTTTAATGAGTTCCGTAAATTTGTGAACAAGGTTTCACTGCAGACTACTGGAGCATTTATTTTGTTTAAAGTTCAGGTTAAGCACACATTCTGTAAGTTTGAATGTGTTTGCTTGCTCTTTGAATAAAGTAACACCTGAATACACTGCTGCTCTGCACCCTCAAACCAATCATTTTGTGACAGGCTTCTGAATGCTTAGATATGCATACCAGTCATTCACTGGTATATGTGTTCACTCTGTTCAACTTTTGCATCAGTGCACAGCAGTACATTTAACCAGAAAAGACTGGTGGACTTACATCATTCCAGAGTTTAGAGTCCTACTGGAGGAGAATATTTTAAATATATATTGAAAAATGGGACAGGGTTTATGGGGTGCATACAGTAAGTTTTATTACTCCAACTGACGTAATGGGGAGGGGGGAGCGTGGGACAATTTGAATTCTTCATGTTTGTTTTGTGTGCAGAGAATAATTCAGAGTTATGCCTGTACTTTGATTTAAAAAAAAGTTATGTATTTATTTTTGGTGTTTCAGAGTATGAGCTAGAGTATACATATGTTCTGGTTAACTCACCGCATTTTTTTAGCATGATATTCTAACCTGCTTGGCCATTAACCTGGCTGGCTACCAGGAGAATTTTCAAACTGTTGACTCATATTGCTTCTATAAGTAACTTAAACCACCTTTTCCCACAGTGGAGACAGCTTGAAGGTTAGCTGCATTTTCTTTTCAGGGCAGGGAACAGCATATTTTGAACTGAGTCAACACATATGAGTAAAGAAAGTAAACCTAAGCTATTATTAACTTTTTGGGGTCTAATCTCATTTTTGCTGAAATCCTTTCCTGGTTCCAAATCAGGAGACACCAACGGGGGCTTTTGTGCTCGTCTTCCCCATGAGGTTCAGTAGTCTTTAGCATACATAGCCATGGCTCATGTTTTCATTTTTGCATCTTTGTGAGGATGGATCTTCACAGCTGCCATTACAGTTATGCAGTCTAAGGACTGAGGGCATGACTTGCACTCTGTGCGTAGGACCCGATGTTTTGAGGATGTGACTAAGTGGGAAGTGACACGTAGGCTGCATGCTATGTCATATTATTGAGCGCCCATATATAGGTGGAGCCTATATGTGGTTGGAGCTCCTGTTCATAGTCAGAGTCCATGTTCCATGTCATGAAGCAAAGGAGGGGTGATGGATAGTAGAACTGCTCTGCAAAATGATACAGAGTGGTACTTTGCAGTGTTGTTCCTCTGATTTTGCTGTCAAGCCAGATGGTGGATTTGCACACAAAAGCCCTGGCAACTCACGGAGTTCTGCAGCAGAGCAATAGCTGCCTCTGGCACACACAGCCCAGGGTGAGGAGAAGGAGCCCTAGGACCCTGTATGGGAACGGGGGAGACTGTTTTAGTAGGAACGTGAAGTTGGAGGCAGCAGTTATGTGAGACCTTGTGGGTCTGCACTCAAAATACCCTCTGTTGAGTACTGATACTTTATTCTTGCAGACTGCATAAAAAAGCTGAAGGAAGTTTTAGCAAGGGATTTTTCTCAGGCTTTGATATCCATTTGACCTGTGGACCCTACTGATGAAGAGGCAATCTGGTTTTAGTTCTAGTGTTATCACTATTATGGGAAGTTGCATCCTTCCTCAGGCCTGTTTTCTCACTGTGATACATTTTTTTTTTTGGCAATAGGGTAGGAGAATGAGAGTACTTATCTTCCTCTACAGCATTTAAGATCTGTGTATGAAAAGCAATACGTGGCATTGCTGCAATTCACCTACCTGACTCAGTTCTGCTTTTTTTTTGTGATCAAAAAAGAAAATGAAGCTGATAAGAAAAAAATAGTCTCCTCTATTGTATTGTTTGCATCTCTGTAGCCAAATGCAATTGTTTTGCTCAGTTCAGGAGACATGAGGGCGTAGTTGAGAGTGTATTTAAGCTTAACTATGTGAGTAGTCTGAAATCAATAGGACTGCCATGTTGAACAGTAAGACTTCTAGCATGTGCTTAAAACCCAAACCAGATGTATACATGACTTTTTTTCAAAGACGTGTGGCTAACAAATTCTTCACTCCCAAATGTTTTATTGTAGTATTTCTGCATAATATTTGTGCTCGCATTGAATGTTATTTTTCAGCTGAAAACACTAAAATACAGATTTCTTCACATTGTAAGATTTTGATTATTTTGCTTTACTTCTGCAATCCCACTCCAGCCTTTATAAGGATGAATGATAGGGTGGTATCACCAGGGCCTGGCTTTGCTGGACTCCAGCTTGCAGAGGGACAAGGCTCGGAAGAGAAGAAAATATGACTTCCCCCATTTTTTTACTCTAAAATGCATGTTGGAGTTTTGTGCTGTATCATTCTTTAGGTATTTGGATTAACTCTGATAAAATTATAGGTGGTTGTAAGGGAGTTTATTGTGCTTATAAATTGTAGTGGGGCTCCCTGTAATTTGTTATAATTAATTCAAGAGTTCAAGGGCAGAAAATCAGGATCAGGTTGTGGCATGCCTTCCTTTCTTGCTAAAGCATGCCATTACTGGCCTTTTTATTTAAGGTTTAACTTTGCGGGTTTATTTGAACTTGGAGTATCCAAAAAATATAATATACTCTTAAAAAAAAGTACAAGTACAGAGGATGGACCTGTTGGGGTTGAGGGGTTCCTTTTTAAATATAGAGAAATTGGTGGATACTGTAAATCTGCATCTGCTGGCTAAGCCTCTTGCGGAAGGAGTGCGTGTTTTGGAAGACTTGTGTCGTGTCTGCAGGCCGCAACAAGGCCTGGGTGCATGTCCGTGCTTGTGGCCTATCAGAAATAGCAGGAAAAGAAAAACACTCTCAAAGCACTTCTTTACAATCCAACCTCAGCCTTTTGCTGGCAAGGATGCCCAGTGTGATGCTGCTACTTTGTGTCTAACTGCTAAGGGTTTCACTAGCCAGCCTTTAACGCTGGACACCAAAGAGCCACGGCACTTCAATACCAGGCTATACTGGAAGCAGCTGCTTATATGTGAGAGGTTATAAAGTGTGTGTTGCCTTCTGAAACAGTCCCATGTCCGTTTGCAATACATATATTTTTTTTCTTTTTTGATTGCTCAGTTTTGCTGCAGAAATTTGACTTGACAGATTCATACTAGAAAAAAAACCTTACTCTTCCTAAACCGCTCATGCTTTGCATTTACATTTGAAATCCTCTGCCAGCTGTGTAAAGAATTGGTGGAGGTGGAGATCTGAAATTTTAACAGACTTTCTTTTGGGGAATGCATGCAAAAGAACACCCTTTCAGTAGTAAACTGATGAAATAAAGTTGGTAAACAACAACTAAGCAGTGCAAAACTCTGATCAGACTGCTCTTAGGTGAGCAAATATTTTCCTGTTCTAGTATCCTTAACCAGGAGTTGACTCTGTAGCTGGACCTTAACCTTTGGAAGACATTGGCCTTTTGGTAGGAACTTCACTGGTCAGATGTGGTAATTTACCTTTCCTTGTGTGCCTCATTGCAGCTCATAGAGCAAGACAGCCATCAAGGCTGTGTATTATTTGTCCTTATGCTCACAAGTTGCATATCAAAACAAATGGAAAGTGACTGTCATTGTGAAATTAGCATGTTTTAGCCAAAGCCCTTCCTCCCCTTCAGCTATAAACTGTTGCTTTTTAAGAGATTGAGCGATGTGGAAGTAGGTGATATGAACTGTGTTTTGATTTGTTCTCCTTTTTCAGTCCTGTGTGTGAAAATGATGCTAACCCAGCATTGTTCTGTCTCATTATGAGGGGGAAAAGGAATGACACAAATGTTTCCATGTATATCATTTATTTTATTTTTAGTTTCAGTCATGTTTTCCATCTAGCTGCTGGAGGAAACTGGGATGTAGACACTCGGATGCCGCTTTTGAACAACCTCATTTCTCAGTTACCTGAAGCTAACCTTGACCTACCTTATAAGGTTGTTATGATCAAGGAGTTCCTACCCTGGAAACTGTTATGACTGTGTTTTTACTATTGGCATTGACAGTTTGAGCTTCTGAAGGAATTTCTTCCTGCATGTGTGACAAAGGCTCTTTTGTCTCCTTTTTTTTTTTTTTTTTTTTTTCTGGCAAGTCTGCTGATCTTTCTGAAGGTCTGTGACAGGGTGTGGTAGACTTGTTCTCCATAATACCCTTCCAAAAATATTACCCTTTCGTAGTGGAAGCACGGCCGTTGCTTTTTATATTCTACCACAAATCCCAGATAAATCGCTATTGTCTAGTACTGCGAAACATCAGACTTTTTCTGGGAGAGAAGCTGATGAAATTCCAGAGGAGCAAGCTGGAGATGTTCTGTTTATCAACACCATCTAAGTTTTTCACAATGGCAAAGACAAGGCCTTAGCACTGAGTGTTACTGACAATGACATCATCAATATATAAACCTTTTTTTTAAAGTACCTTTGGATTAAGATGTGCTGACTGAATCCTTGCATCTAAAATGTGTTTCAGCATGCTCGAGCCCAGAAATCATAACACCATCTTTGCCAATATACTGAATGTTGTATCTGAAAAGACCAGTCTTGTCTGCCTGCCTGCCTTTCCTGCCATATAAAATCCAGTCCTTGCAGTCAGTTTTGTCGCAGTATATTGAGTGACCCACATGAAATAAGTAGCATCCAGTAAGTAGTACTTTGGATTAAGACTTGGGAACAAAACCTATATCTCCCAAATCTGCCTTGGTTTCCTGCCCAAGTTTACACTAACTTCACCAGCCATGTGCCTCAGATACTCTATTTATAAAGTTAGACTAATAATCATTAATACTATTTAAAGCATTTTTTTCTCAGAAAAGCAACCAGTAAGAGTTAAGTAGTATTATGATTGTCCCAAATAGGTAATAAATAAATAAAAATAAGCTTTTGGTCATTATCAATTAGTTCCTTTGCCCATTGAATAGCAAAGTCATTGGCTCATCTAACTCAAAGGCTGAGAAAATATGAAATATCCTGTGTTTAAAATAAAAAATGGGTTTCTCTTTAAAACATAGCATATAGGTATCTGTGGAATCCTGTTGCTAAACAGTATCAAAGACAAGATCATGGCAGATTTTAAGGTGTGAGATTAACAATAGACACATCAATATCAAAGCTAATGCTTAAAATAATTTTTAGTAAATGATAAAAGGGCTCTGTTCTGGAGAAACTGCTTCCCCTGTGGGCAGATTATTGCATAAGTGTACACTGCAGTGTCTGTACTCAGAAGTGTGTTACCATACTAAGATAAACCCAAATGAGCTGAGTCGGACTGTTGTTGTGATTCAACGAGGCTTTTATTGTGTTCCTAATTTTAGAAGATCGTATTGTATTCTAATTGCAATTTTTTTTTTAAGTTGGAAAAGAGCTGAAGGTCTTGAGCTAAACCACTTGTGGGCCAATCTGTTTCTCCTTTGAGTCTTAAAGACTTCTTATTTTGGAGATGTGAAATGCTAAAGTTCTCTTTTCCTCCAAAGAAGTTAAACTGCATAGCTATGCAGTTATCCAATAGATAGGCTTGATGCCAAAAAGGCACCTAATGAGTTATAAAAAGTTAGTCATGCCAGTAATTGCATCATTAGAAACGATTTTAAAGGAATTGTACTTCTTGGGTAACTAATACATGTTTTGTAGTGCTTGTGTATTTTCAGATACATGGAAGGTAAATATTTATTGGTATTGAAACTGTAATATATTTTTTCATACTAGCTTGAAATTTCCAGAAAAACACACTGATTTAATTTTTAAGTGTTTCCTCCTGCACTAGAGATAAAGTGTATATTCCAAACCCTTCCTGTCTCTGATGTACAGAGAAGAAAAGTAAAACCAGGGGAAAATAACAAAAATCCAGACTGATCACAGTACAGCATTCAAACAGTATTAATCCTTATTATCTTGATCCTGTCACCTTTTTGTATAAACACATAGATCTATGCATGTGTATGAAATATATACTTAGATTGTAAATCCCTGGGGCAGTAAGTATTTTTTCTTCTGTTCTTGTTCATTTCCTAGCAGAGTTGGATGCTGCTTGATTACTAAGGCTACTGGGTCTGATGATAATATTGAGTAATTATTACTGAAGTATTTGCCTTGTGGTTCTTTGTGGAAGTCACTAGTAGGAAAATTGTGAAGATGCAGTGCACCAGTGTAATCACTCTGCAAAACTAACCCACATTCTTACTTTTGTCAAACATCCTTTAGTTTCTCTACAAAGATCTCCCTTCCAATATCGAACAGGCCAGGTTCTGTGTGGCTTGTGATACCTGAAACATTGGTTGTTGAAGAGAACAGAAATCAGCAAGATTGAATTTTTTTCTGCATATATATCAGATATAACAGTGGTGATAGAAGGGTACAATGAATTCAATGATACTATACAAACACCCATGTTCTTTTTTGAAGTGACAGGAGAACAAACATGAATCCTGATCTTGGGAGGTCTATGCAGAATTGTATGGGCAAATGGAGTTTCTCTACATTTACACAGCTGTAGCCGAGCTGAATTCTGGGTGTTGCAATTAAATTTTAAACCAGTACCCTTATCTCCTGCTTACTGAAACTATTTGTTTGTTTTTTTTCCTCTGATGTAGTATGGACAGCTAAAATGCAGATGTTGATTCTGGTGTTCAGATGTTGTCTCATAGTTGTCCCATTGCAACTTATTTACTTTATAGAAAGTGTGTTTTTGATGCAATAGATGCAAATATACTTTTAATGTTTTCTGTGTTGGCTAAATAGAGTTGTGGGAAATGATATCCTTATAATTATGGCTTTGTTCAGACTTGTTGTCCACTCCCATTCCCCTTGGAATTAGCTACAGGCTGGCAAACTGTAGTAGCCTTTATTATATTGAATACAGAATGGCTCTGCTAAAAATGTTTAACCCAAAATGAGCAACAAAGGTGAGAGATTTCAGTGCTCAGCCACTTGGCTATGGTGTTGTCTCTTCTGCCCTGGACTCCCCTAGTATGCCAGAATGGCTCTGTGATTAAAGCTTTGTAAGTCTTAATTTTGAATTTCTTGCCTTTTATTATTTGGGGGATCAGATTGCAGACTTCTCTTTTGTTCAGTTTCCATATGCTTTCTCAACTAAACCACCTAATAGGAGGCTTATGAAATGCATGTTTTTATCTGCTGTTCTGGAACAACTTTCCTCAGTGAATCTATAGCTGAATCATTTTTAAAATGTTTGATTTCCCTCAAATTATAGATCCACTTTTGTAATCCAAGTGAACAAAGAGCAGTCTCAGTTAGCATAGTGACATAATAACAGCATTTAACATAATTTCAGATGGAGGAGCCTCAAATACTTGACAGAATATGGGCCAATTTCTCTTCTCCATTGGCTGGGCAGAGAGCCTGACCACAGTTTTGCAGCATGGCTGAGCCATGGTTCTGTGGCTCGAAGAGCTATTAGAGCCTTCTAGCAGAGTTTCCTCCAGGGTGTGCTCCTCCCCTCCCTTGACAGTGGAATTAGCCACTCCAGTTTGTGCCTTGTGAAAAGAGATGTCCCAGTTTGGGCCTTATGTGGCCACAGTGAAAGGAGATGCCAGGGAACACCTTAGCGGGGTGACCCTTGTCACTGTCAGTCCAGGGGTAAAGATTAAGGTGGTACAGACCATATGTTTCTGCCTCAATCTTCTTCAGTTTGTCTTGGCACTTCCATTGAAAAAAGTGTCAGAGCCATAGCGGCTGATTGCTTTCCAGTGGGTTTGTCTGGGAAAGGTGACAACTTTCTCCATGAGGTTTTTCCTGATTGATACACTAGTTAATGTCAGAGAGCTAATTATATATGTCATTTAAAGTCTTACTGCATGTCAATCTACAATATATATAATAAATTCTAAACTTTTATTCTGCTGCAGTGTTAGTAAACACAGTGCTGTACCATAATATTGTAGATTATTCCTATTAAGATTTTTAAATGTGACCCATTTCTGACAGTCGGGGTGAAACACCTGTAAATGGGCATCTTTTTCTTAAAGTGGGTGCTGGCTGCTGTGGTAAAACAATTTTTCTAGAATATTGGCAACTAAAGTTGCAACCAAACCCCCATATCACTGTTTCTATTGAAAGTCTTGATTGTGGTATTTGATACTACAGTATCGATTGCACTGACATTATATTTTTGATGATGCTTACCTAAATAATCCTTTCTATGGTTTGTCTGTAGTTTTGTGGGCACTGTGGTTGAAATCATGGCTCCACTAAAGCTGGTGACACGCTTGACTTCTATAGAGCTCAGATGTCACTGTAAGTGGCATTCCTCAGGGGTCGGTGTTGGGACCAGCACTGTTTAACATCTTTGTTGGAGACATGGACAGTGGGATTGAGCGCACCCTCAGCAAATTTGCCAACAACACCAAGCTGTGTGGTGCGGTCGACAGGCTGGAGGGAAGGGATGTGCCATCCAGAGGGACCTGGACAGGCCGGAGAGGTGGGACCCTGCAAACCTCATGAAGGCCAAGTGCGAGGCCCTGCACATGGGTCAGGGCGATCCCATGCACAAATACAGGCTGGGCAATGAATGGATTGAGAGCAGCCCTGCAGAGAAGGACGTGGGGTATTGGTTGATGAGAAACTCAACATGACTCAGCAATGTGTGCTCGCAGCCCAGAAAGCCAACTGTATCCAGGGCTGCATCAAGAGAAGTGTGGCCAGCGGGGCGAGGGAGGGGATTCTCCCCCTCTGCTCTGGTGAGACCCCCCCTGCAGTGCTGTGTCCAGCTCTGGGGCCGCAACATGAGAAGGCCATAGACCTGCCTGAGAGGGTCCAGAGGAGGGACATGGGGATGATCAGGGGGCTGGAGCACCTCCCTTATGAGGACAGGCTGAGAGAGTTGGGGTTGTTCAACCTGGAGAAGAAAAGGCTCTGGGGAGAACTTTCAGTGGCCTTCCAGTACTTAAAGGGGGCCTACAGGAAAGATGGGGAGGGACTCTTGGGGGTGTAGTGATAGGATAAGGGGTAACAGTTTTAAACTGAAAGAGGGCAGATTTAGATTAAATGTAAGGAAGAAATTCTTTGCTGTGAGGGTGGTGGAACAGGTTGCCCAGAGAGCTTGTGGATGGCCTTTCCCTGGAAGCGTTCAAGGCCAGGTTGGACGGGGCTTTGAGCAACCTGATCTAGTGGAAGGTGTCCCTGCCCATGGCAGGGGGGTTGGGATTAGATGATATTTAAGGTCCCTTCCAACCCAAACCATTCTATGATTCCATTTTATGATAAGATTTTTACATTGTTTCGACCTTCATGTAACAGCTTAACTCTGTGTTTAACAGTGGCTCTAACTTTATGGCATGTGTGGATTTTATTTTTGTTCTGTTAGACTAGAATATGTAACTCATGCATGTATATGTAGCATTGACATAAATAGCCTGCTTTAGGATTACAGGTCTTGAAGACTAGATTCAGCAAACACTTGCTCACCTTCATACTTGATAAAGCAGCTTATGTCAAGCTTTTATGAAAGCATGCGTATTTTCAGAATTGGGATTTAGTCATTGCGAAGAAGTGGAAACAAGCTAATTTGTTTCCTGGACCGAGCAAGTATGAAACCTGGGACTGAAGCACAGGGCTCAAGCTGAGAAGCTGTATGCTTTTTACCCTGCCCCTTTCAATCAAATTTCAAAATCCCCTGAAGTTTTAATCTTCATTAGGCTGTGCAAAAGCCAGATCTAAACATTTTAAATGAGATTATGTTTTTCCTGTTTGAAAATGTTCTTCTGCTGTTGGTGGGGGGAGAGAGGGGAAGAGGAAGCCTAAAACCAGTAACCCAACAATTACCTTTTAAGCACACGTAAAAATTGCGAACTCTGAAGGGAACTTCTCAGAATATGTGCACAGGCCTTCCCTGAGAGGATTTCTCTGCCCTGCAGTGCTTGTAGCCTGTAAACACCCTGCTGCCTTGAGAGTATGGGTCTGGTCAGAGCATTGGTGCTGTCTAGTGGCAAGTTACTGCATCTCGCATCGCTCATGGAAGAGTTAACTGAAAAAAATGTAAAATGCTGCATTTGATTAATAGCCCTGAAATCATGGCTTGGGTTATGCTGGTTTCGAAGCACATGGGTATTTTCTAACGCCTCCACACAGAATTAAACGGTAACATTTGCGAGTATAGTTAAGGCAGTGCAGTCCCTGTAACATGGGTGATGTTACAGTGGTTCTCCTTTCCTGTTGGGACTGGGAAGGTGACTTACACTCTAAAACAAGACCAGAAGAGTTCTTTGCTATTCCCAAAGGTTCAAAGGTAAGGTCAGATGTGCTGTGCTGCTTGCAGCCGAGTCCAGTGAGTTTACTGCCCCCAGTCTTTCTCTTTGCTGTTTTCCTTGCAAAGGTTGCAGTCTGAGACTGGCTGGCATGCTTGCGTACCATTCTTTCTAACCCAGTTTATCTCAAGCAATTATTCTTTAAATCCATGCCATTTTAAGCAGATGCCTGTTGTGGTAGGGGAGTGAACAGGAGTGCAGCTGAAGGGAGCAGTAACCTCATAATCTGGTTCAGCTGCAGCCAGACTGACATGTCTCGTCATGGCCTAAGAAACCCCTTTGTTGGCTTTTGGGATTTCCTACCTCGGATCACCCGGGCACATCAGTTGCTATCAGCAGGTCTGGGGATTGGGTAAATGAGGCTGAGTGCACACATGGACTGTGGCTACACTGGTACAGTACCTCTGCCTTTGGGCTCAGACCTGATGAGGAGTTGCATGAGAAGGAATTCTCTTTCATCTCAGTTAGGACAGGTTACATATGTCTGCACCAAAAATTTAAGCTGATGGACATGAGATCACTGTATCACTGTAACTCAACTGCATAACAAAGCCATCTCCACTGGACTTTAACCTGATATGCTGGAGGGACAGGTACATATCCCTGCTGCATTGGCCAACTCCTGTGGGTCTGGTCCAGATCAGCGGATGGGAGGGATGCACAGATGAGGACAGTAACTTATTAAGCTTTTTGTGGAAAGCTTCTTGTTTGTCTTAATCTACTTTATTGCAAATGTAAGGTGAAATGTGTGAGTTCTGTTGCTGAGGTTAAAACTAACATAGTTTGTCTTGTGATTAGTTACTGCAGATCAGCAAGTGCATGATATTAGAAGCTGGTTTTGCTTGATTTGTGTGTCTAAGTCATCCTAACAGATGAGAGATGCCAATTAAAAAAACCTTTATATGGGCCATGTTAAAGTCATGTCAGTAGGCCAAAGTATATTGCTAAAATTGTTTCTTCTATCAAAATGGTGACACTGGAGCAAAAACAATAGAAGAAATATGAAACAGCTTCTTTTTGTATTGGTAATTGCACGGTCTTCAGTAACTTCTACAAAATTTATGGAGGAGGTAATCCTAGCAGATGTCCCTCTTCTGTGTGGTCTAGGGAACACAAATTAGAACTCTTTATTTTCCTTTTCATCCACCTGGAAGCATTCCACATGTAGGGATTGTATTGATTTGTTTTGGTAATGTGGAACTTCTGAAGCAGGTACAGACGACTGTTTTAACAGCCTGACCTGTTTGTGGTGAGTTTTTCTTGCTTTCAGCTGTCTTTTGTTCTATAGAAAATGTACAAACATATAGATGTTCTAATTTGTGCTCTTTTTGTTTGTAGATATCAGTATTACCTACAAGTGAAAAAAGATGTTCTTGATGGCCAATTACTTTCTTCATTGGAGCAGGGAATTCGACTAGCTGGTTTGGCAGTGCAAGGTAAGATGGTGTGACCTGGTAGCCCTTTTCCAATGTTGGCTTTTTTGGTTTGTTCTGTATGTTGACTGGGCACTAATTAAGGCCTTGTATGACTCCTACTCAAAACAGCTGGGCTCTCTATTGATTTAAAAGTGCATAGGTGGACTCCTGTTGATGAAACAGTCATACCCTCAGGGAGGGAATGATGGACCACATCAGAGTGTTCAGCTTTCCTATTTCTAAAATCCGTGTAAGTTAATCTGAACAAAACTCCACTTCTTCCAACCCCAACCACGGAGTACTTTGCAGTAATGAATTTGCTTCACGTTCTCTGGTTTGAAATGCAATTACATCAAAGAGCATAGCAGCAGCTTTAATTTTGTCTTTAATTAAAAACTCGTTTTGCTACATAGTGCTATCTGAAGTATGAAAGAACACATGACCATAATTATGTGAGTTATAAATTAAAAGTAAACTACTTCTTACAATGTGATTTTTATTCTGAGCCTCCTAAGGACATCAATAACAGTAGGATCATATAATGTATACGGGCGGAGGAAGAAGCCCTGTATTTGGAGAAGGTATGTTTCAGTCTATCCACGACTGACTGTGAGAACCTAAGGTAGAGTTTCAGCAATCATGCCTTGTGCATGTCCTCTGATGAGGGGGAAGGGTGAAATATATACATAAATAGCAAATGTGAAGATCTGATTCTTGAAAATTAAACGAGAGTAATGCTAATAGGATCTTTCTTGGGGCAGTAGAAATTCTGGTTTAGAATCTTATTTCTTGCTTAAAAGTTGAAGAAAACATGTTTCCTGTCAAATCTTGAAATAGAGCAAAACATATGTATAAGATTCCATACTGAATCTTGCAACTTAAGTAAATGAAGTTTTTCCAGTGTGAAATTCTGTATTCAGTTTCACATAATCATTTTTATTAGGAATTTTCTACATAATCTATTATATTTCAAAGACCATTGCATCAGCATGCTACACCTAATCTTGTTTGCTTTATTCCTGACCTTGTATTACTCCCTTTGGCCTTTGCATGTGATGCAACTGAAGATATTTGAAATATTTATTTCTTTTAAACTTACAGACTCTGTTTCATGTCCATTTTGATTTCTTTCTGTTTATGTTAAAACATAACTCTGAGGTGAAAACAAAATGAAACTGCATTTTTGGCATCCTGCAATATGTGAAGTTGTCTAGAAACTTTGAAAGAATGTTTAGATAATGTGATTTATGGTGGGGATTTCCAGCTTCTATAATATGAGAATCTTGTAGATGGCGTTTGATCCAGTTCAATTAATATAAAATAAAAACCTCCTGGCAAGATATTCTTTTGATATAAGCTGTTGTGTATTTAACAGATAGATAAATATAGGCTTTGTTTTATTTTTTTTCAGCATAATTTAGCCTTTAGGAAGCATTTTGAAAACTCCACAGTTTCAAGGACATTTAGACAAGAATCCTCAGCCCAACATATGAGTGAATGAGCATGGAGATGAGTGCCTCTCTTTAAGAGATGTGTAAAAAGTAGAAAAGCAAGTAGAAAGGTGTGGGCCAGTCAGTTAAACTGACACAGTGCCCGTACTGGTACATTGGCTGCAGAAGGATAAGACCTTTCCCCCCACCTCCCCCCGCCCTGGTTGCTGTTGACAATTTTTAATAGAATTGGCTAGTGGATTTTAACCTCCTAGGCTGTAAAATTAAGCATCTTTTGTACAATTGTGTAGAACTGTAGCAGAAGTAGGTTAAATTTTTTTTCCCTGATCAGGGTTGGAAACATCGCAGAAGCAAAAGTTTTCTTTTCAAGAGGCTGAGCAATGCCAGCCCTGTTAGACAGTGATATTAGTTCATGAAAGCTACAGAAAAAGAAACTCTTGCACTCCTGATGGTTAAGCATGGCAAATGGTCATAATATTAGGGATCAAAAGAGAGAGATTACTTGTTGGCTGTTATTTGATCTCTGGTAATAACATTATTATTTTCAGACCTCCATGTTAAAAGCTAAAGTACAAGCAGAAATCTTTGTGCTGGGTTGTGGCTTCAGAGAGAGCTCGCCCACTTGAAATTAAGTATCTGTGCAAAGGTTGAATGTGGTCTTAACATGTGTGGAAAGTGCTAAAATGAGTAATTGTGTTGTTTTTTCCAGCGGATTTTGGAGACTACGATCAGTTTGAATCTCATGACTTCCTCCGAGAATATGTCTTATTTCCCATGGTGAGTTCCTTATCCCCCTTTTTTTTGTGGTCTTTTATGAATAATTTCCCCATGCCTCAGAGATGGCTTTGTTGATAACAGACTAAAAGCACCAGCGCTGAACTATTAATAGGTGAAATAAACTTTGCTCTCCAAAACCTGCAATATACTTGATTGTATCTGAAGGAATATATGCTATGGAAATTTAGCCCTTTTTCAGTTCCTGTTAAGCTTCCACTAGAAACAGGTGTCAACAAAAGAAATGTACTACTTTAAATCAAAAAAGAATTTGCAGCTATTTAAAAAGGTGTGTATTAGCACTACTGCAGTATTAGTAACGTGGCATAACAAGGGGATATGAGGGCTGCTGATGTCGTACATATTGTGTCACAGGACAAATCATGCAGTCTTTCCTCAAGAGAATGTGAATTTCCATCAAGTGACTATCAGACAGAAGTGAAGCATGAATCAGGTCTTCTCAAAATGTTCTCCAGGGATTGTGCTATAAATTTGTTTTAAATTTACATTGGAAACTAGCAAATAACTTGAATGCTGAGGGGAGTGCTTTAGGTCACTAGTGATGTTAGAAACTGGTGACAAATGCAATGGTGACACTTGCAATCCATGACATTGAGCCTCTCTGGGTAGATGGATTAAAAAAAAGCCTGCTGAGGTTAAGGCTAGCTTTATCTTAGATGAACAAGTCCATCAGCATGAGTCTTGAGTGTAAGCTTCATCAAATGTAAAATATCACGGAATTCTTTCTAACTGGAAAAAATTTTGGAAGTGGGTTGGGGTTCCCATGCCCTGAGTGTAGCTGCCTAGAAGTTAAAGCATCTGGTTTCCCTCTGCAATTAGTGGAGCGGTAGAGGGAGAATGATTCATCTCAGTATAATTTGAAGGCTTGATAAAGGCACTTCCAGAAGCGTTTAATCCCATTTACCAGCACTCCTTGTACAGGAACAGCAGCAGATAGTCCATTCTCAAGTCCAGAGAAGTGACAGCTGCACAGTGTCTTGAAGTGAAAGTGCAATTTTGAGGTAGTAGACAGAGTTCAATACCACCTGAAAAAGAATGTCATCAGGAAGCAGGGGAATTAATGAATACATAGAGATCTGAATATGCCTTGTATAGCTAGAATGTGGCTTCAGTAAGAAGATGTTTCACTAAGAAACTTCTGTTAGCCTGACTAGCGGAGCAGGATTTCTTTGGTAGGCTGCCTTTATCTATTGATAAGTAATTGATGATCTTGTGTATGGTTGATGGCTTATGAAGTTGTGTACAATAGCCTAAGTAGGAAAGAACATGGCTGCAAATATTGACAGAGAAACATGTTGTCAAGCTGTCATGCTGTAAATTACTGAGCTTCTGCAAAGGTCTTTCAATATCCTGATATTTTTCTAACCAGAAAATCATCAGGGGAGGGTTTATGGCTCTAGATGAGCTTTCAGGTGGTTAATTTCTATGTGGTTCAGCAGCTTACTCTTTGGGCCCATCTCCTAGAATAAGAACTTCCATTTTTGAGTCAGCTGCTTACATGGTGTTGTGGTCAGCTGTCTTCTGTTTTGCATGTGCTTGCTTTGTGGTATCTTGCCTTTCATCCATGCTACTATTGCTGAATTTAACAAGATCAGCAAAGTGTCTGCTTCCTACAGTCTTCAGAAACCTTCTCTTAAATCAACTGTTTTTCTAGACATTTCTTTAAATAATTGTCTTTGCTCTTCTGGGGAGGAGTGGGTAACATAATAGTAAATATTTCACTGGAAGTTCAGTGACAGTTGCTAAGTGCTGCAGCTATAAACTAGTCCTGAAGCAAGTGGGAGGATTTGAGTGAATCTCGGCATAGAAAGAGCCTCCAACGAGAATGTAGCTATAAATTCATTAGTGAAATGAGCTGGTGGATGAGGGAGGGGCAGCTACATTTGTACTGTTTGATCTTGTGAGGCTACAATGTATGTCAAATGGCATTTCTTCAGCAGTGAAAAGAACAAAGTTATGTACACAGTACACCCCACAGGTGTGTGGCTGTGCATAGGCATGTACTATGCCATTTTTCATTAGCACGCTACCACTTTCACATTTTTTTGTGGCAGAAGCAAATATCAGAGGGAGGGCCCCATTGAGCAAGAAACAGGCAGTGTATTTAAGTATATTACATGCAGCCTTAAGGCTCTTTTAAATAAAATAAGAACTTTGAGGTTTTGCAAGAAAGTTTTTCAGCTTCCTTTTTTTTTTTTTTTTTTTTGCATTGAATTTATGAGCAGGCTTCCTTTTATTAAAACTATTTCAGAGTTGTTTCTACCACACATTATTAAATTTGCAAAAGATAAAAATTTCTGTTCAGAAATGTGTTGCAAGCACAAAGTATATTTTATTACATATTTGAAGAGGCAGCAAAACTTTCAATCCCTTTTAACATGGGGGAGTACCTGTAAGTTGCAGGACAGAAGATACCCATGACTTCATTTTTCATGGTCTATGCATTATTTTGGGTGGTTTTTAAAAGGTATATATTAATCTATAGATTAAAGTGTTTTTAAAGACTTATTTGGTCCTTATCCAGGAAAAGATCCCTTATCCATGCCTGTACTCTGTTCTCTATTTTGGAATAATAAGCACCTTACCCCTATTTTTAACAGTATCTTTTCACTCTCCACAGAAAATATGTAAAAAAGAAAATCAGATGCTCATGTTCTCCTTGCACATTTTCAGCATTCCATGCTCTGAATTTTCAGTGCAGTTAGTGATGTTATCTCTCTAACTACCTGGAAGACCATGAACAGGAAACAGTCCCAAAACATCTGCCGCCATGATTCGTGTCTTGTATTTTGTCCTTTCTCTCTTTGGATGACTAGTTTTCAATGCTACTTCATATTCTTACAGGATTGGACCCAGGATGAAGCTGTCTTGGAGGAGCTGACTCAAAAGGTTGCTCAGGAGCACCGAACTCACAGGTGAGCTTGACATATTAAGGTTCGGATTTTTTTTTTTTTTTTTGGTCATCATCCTCCTAGTACTTTCCTTCCTCCCCATGCTTTTCTGGCAAGGGTAAACTAGCCTATCTTCATGTTACTATTATGCTATGTCTCACTGGGTTTTTAATTAGCCTTTTACAAAAGATTATCTGCCTCTTGTGAACACAAAATGGCCAGAGAACTTAATCCCAAATAAATGAGCATTTGTACCATAAGATTTAATAAGCATGTGTAACAGTACTTGTGCTATGTTGTAGACTCCTTTCTCTTCTTGGTCTCATTTAAATCCTGATGATGAAAGACCCTGTGATTTGATCAAGGGTGGTCTGAGGGTCTGTCTGAGGGTTTTTTTCTCATTCGAGAGAGAGGGGGATACACATGCTCTCAATGTAGTGGAAATGAAAATAACAGGAGTTGAGTGTTAAGTCTTCTTGTGAAAAAGTTACAATATGGTGTTACTCGTTAAGGAGCCATGAGTGTATGTATTAGTGCCTCAGTACACATACCTTCTTTGTAAGCAGGCCTCTTTTGTGTTATCTAGGTGTTTTGTTCATGGAAGTATTAAAACCTCTAGAGTGCTGTTCTCAGAAAAATGGCAGTGCCTATACATCATTGGAAATAATCTTTTTTGTTATATTAGGAATTTGCATTTAAAGCTTTATTACATGAAATGCAATAGGAATATTATGTGAAGGGTGCAGCACTCCTTGTTATATGACAGAAAATGGTTGTAAAGGGACGAATACAAATCTCAGAGTCTAAGGTCATTCTCAGTCTCAGTTTCAATGCAAGCTTGGGCCTTTGATGCAACCAAAGGTTAGCTTCCAAGCTGACCATGAACAGGCCTCGTTCTGTTCTCTCTCTGCCATGGGCTGCTTGCATGTTCTTGGTTAACTCAGACTTGATTGGTTAACTAGGACTCTTTAGTACTATTTCTGCAACACAAAGAACAAATATTTATCCTCACTTCAGCAGGTAGATCACAGTCTACCTCCTTTCTCTCCCTCTTTCTCCCAAGTATTTGTATGATTCCTATATTTCTGTTTGTAAGCTGTGGTAAGGAGGAGCAAAGAGCAGAAATACTAATAGTGGCCTTCTTTTGGAACAACCTGCAGTCTATTCTAACCTGCTTTTGAGAACTGAAACCTGTCTGAATTCCTGAGCTATGTGACAGGAGCATGTGTAGACATGTGTGTAAAAGTTTTCAGCTGGTTGCTCTCTTATGAAAGAGAATCTGCTCAACATTTGGATTTAGCGCCTGTGTTTTTGAACAGCCAACTTGAGAATGTAGGTCTTCCCCTTTAAGTCATTTTAAGAAACTTCAATGGATTTGTATACTACTTATGTAAATCAGGACCCATATGGCTCAAATTGGCTATCCAAAACTAGACACAACCTGATGCAATGGTCTGATGATTTAATAAAGCCTGGAAAACATTTGATGTGTGCAGAAGAAACTGAGTAATATGATCAGTTCAGTTTGTTCCTCCTGTAATTTGAACTGTGCTTTGTACCCTACCTTAGCTACACTTAGTAAAATTCCTCCCCTTGCTGATTATGATCCTAATGTTGAAAGTTAGTTTTGTGTTGTGCATTTCTAGGCAGCATCTCCAAAGAGTCTTCTAAAGTGGTTTGTGAATCTCCCATTTCTTCCCTGGTATTTTCTGTGTGTGTATAATATTGAACCATTTGCTGCCTTTTGTTACTCTAATTGCAGTGGCATTACAGCAGCAGAGGCTGAGCTAATGTACATCAATGAAGTGGAACGCCTTGATGGGTTTGGACAGGAAACTTTCCCTGTGAAGGTATGTTAGTGGATATTATAAAGGAACCACTGAATCAAATGATGCAGAAGTCTGCAGAGATCTTTGGAACACATGAAAGTCATGTTTGTCCGAAAGAGGCAAGACTTGTTTCACTGTTCTGGAGGGTGAAATGACTGCTGTTAGTTTGAATGGATGTTGCAGCATGAGGGTATCTTAGACCTGTAGTGTTACTTTTCTTCCACCAAAATCCTTTTCACAGAAGAGGTTGCTATGTGCTAAGGCCTGCTCACTTTGGAAGCAGAGATGCTCCTTGGTTTTCTTTGAGTACTGCCTGAGGAAGAGTGGCTGTAGACAAATAGAACTGCATTCAAAGGGAAAAATGAAAGATTTCTCTTTTGTTCCTGTTAGAAAATGTTATTCGAAATATGTTTTTCTTTCTATATAGATATTTGTATGTATACACATGCACATGTGTATATTTATACATGTACAAATACATACAGTTTCCCAATATCTTTGCCTTCTAAAGCTGCCTCTGGGACAAGGCACAGGAATGTGTAATCCTCTAATCACAGTAAATTGAAGACTGTCAGCTGTAGGACCTCTGCTGACTTGTAGTATATGTGGAAGAATGCTGGCATATAGCAGCACTGAGAATCAGTGCATAGGCTGGGGCTTGAAAATTGGCATCCATCATTTGTTTGTAAAAGGCCTAGCACTTACTAGTTAGAAACAGGTGCAGATACTCCATTGTTGCCTTTTGGGGATCAAGTACAGCAAGGCCATGAGAACAGTTCTAATCTGATCTATTAAAATGCAGGGGCACTTGATGGTTTCTAGAATTTGCTCACACGTAGTGCATTAACTTCTCTCATATCCTTTCTTCTAGCAATTCTTTTTAACGGCACTCTTTGTTTTAGCATGATTTTTATTTACCACTTCAAAGTGTGAATCAATTACTGTATATGCAGCTGAGGGGGAGTTGTTTTTGTTGATAAATGTAGAAAAACCTCCTTGTCAATAGCATTAAGGTTTTGTAGCAGAAAAGAAAAAGTATTTTTAAGAAAATAATTGATTCCAAAATGGAACAGGAGCACATGGTTTTCAAACAGGAGCCTGGAAGGACACATGGGTAGGCACAAAACCAGTAGAACTTCTGACAAACAGTGTAAAAACAGTGGACGTGTGGGGCATGCAGATGAATATTTAACCCAATAATTGAAAAACAATGGAGGATATATCTACATAGAGATAAAAGTACTTTTTAGGGTGACATGCTGTGAACTTCTACACAGAGTACTGGAAGGAGGAAGCATGAAAGGTATAGCTTTTGAGAGGGATTCCATCTCCAGGTGTGGTTTTCTGAAATCTCTGTGTGTTTTAACAGATGGCTGGAGAAATACTGAGTGAGAAAGAGGACTGTTGCTTTTGGTAATCATACGTGCTCTAGATAGCTATGATCACAATGATAGGGAATGTGGGGTATTATGCAGTTTGTGGTGTGTGTGTTTAATAGAGGAGAACTTTGGGCTTGTTTAGCCTTCATCTGTTCTCACTAATCAACAGAATGAATCCAGTTATGTGTTAACTGCTTTGAAAGAATGAAAATCAGAGTCCAATCAAGCAGCAAAATACAGGTTAGTCAAGGGTTAGTCCTACATTCATCCTGAAGAAGCGCTTCTGTTTGGTAGTTCAGCATGCATTCATATGCATGTATTGGCCACTTTATTAAAGTAAATGTATTTTCCTTTCTCTGCAGGATAATCACGGAAATGACATACACCTTGGAATTTTCTTCATGGGAATCTTCATAAAAAACAGAATTGGAAGGACAACTGTGATCTATAGGTAAATACTAGGGTCTTCTGTACTTAAAGCGAGTCTCTTTTCAGAACTCCATGTGTGGGGTTTTTTCCTTACATATGTGACTTCAACAGTGCCAATCTAACAAAGTAGTAGTCACCTTGCAGTTTTCAGGATTGGCCTCTTGGCTGTAAGAGATGTGATAAAGAATATTTTCTGATGACTGTGAATGGGTTTGATGGCAAGAAAGACGTAGTTGTTTGTCATGTATCTTGTTCTGCTACAAGGCTTTGATCCCTTTTCTTGCCTTTATGTCTGATTCTTTGATGCTTCTGAATGCAAATGTCTTAAACCCCACAGTTGGCAGCCTAGGCACTCAACATTTCTGAAAAACTCGTTGCCATATTTAGGTGCCCCACTAAAAGAAAGCTGAATTTTCTCATTCTGTAATTTTGAAAATCCTGGCTGTGTCACTTTTTTGTTGTTCTGCTTGTTTATTTTGGTTATTAAGAATCACTTAAGCCTTTCCATTAACTTTCTTTCATGGGTTTTGTTACTTATAAAAGTTTGTTCTACATGAAAATGTTGCTAGAAATCCCCATGATTCTAGGAAGGCTAGGGTTTCACTCATTCTTCTTTGCTGCTGTTCTGGTGGGTATTTCTGTTAATGTTGGTGTTAACTTGAAGTGGATTTTTACTAGTCCCTGTTATTAGAATATGAACATTTGTGCAGCCAAAAAATTGTGTTTATGAGGTGCACTAATTTTTAGTCAGTAGCTAAGACTTGTATCAGACTTAGGCTGGAATGTTGGGTTTTTTTGCCTTAAAAGGACTTTTAGTGGTCATCTTCAAAAATATTAGGGCTCCCTTTTCCATATAGCTGATGTTTTGCATATTTAATGTTGAGAAGAAATTAGATAATGCTTTAACTGCACCAGATGACAAAAGCAAGAAGTTTCTTTACATGTAGAAATTATAGTTGGTGCTGGGATCCTTACTCTTTGGAAATACGCACTTCAAGCATCCTGCCATGACATGAAGAGGAATGCATGCTGCAAACAGAACAAACAAGTCCTTTCCATCCTCATGGATTGCATGCAATGTACGCAAATGTCTGTCAGCTATTTGTAAGAAGATTATAACTCTGATCTTGGGTAACCTGACAATTACTTGAAAAAAAGATGGCAAACATAAAACCAGAGTATTAACATGGTATGCATAGCCTACATAACACTTGTCAACTTAACCTTCTTTAGGAAAGAATTGTCTCTGGAGGAAAGTTGGAACCAGCACTTGGAGAGGAATGGCACTACTAAAAATTTTTTTAAAATTTCAGTTCAAAGTTGCCGCAGTTCAGTAAAATGTTTATCATTAATGTATTTTCAATGTATCTTCTATTATGAGTCTTCAAATTGCTGTTTTTAAAGAGAGCTTTTAACTCTGCTGCTTTGGGTTAAGAGCTGAATATCTGTTTCTCCTTTAATCAGAGCATGACTTCCTTATTTTCCTGACCATGTTTCTTCACCAAACAGCTACTGAAAAGCTTTCACATAAAACAAGACTCATGTTGACTAAGGGATTCTTAATGTGTTTGTGAAATGTTTGAATGTATGTGTTGGCAAACTCTACCGCATTTTTTTACTCTACAGGTGGAATGACATTGGGAATATAGCACATAACAAGTCTTCGATTGTTCTAGAGTTGATCAACAAAGAAGAGAATGTACTCTTTCACACAGTAAGAAAAAGATCTAATCACTGTCATCAAGAAAGCTGCTTATATAGAAAATAAACCTTTCAAATTCCACTTTCCCAAAAGGGCTCACTCACCATAAGTCCTGCCCACCCCCTCCCCCACCCCCGTTCACTTTTTACTTTATGCAGAGAGTGAAATTAACTTCATTTAGCTACCAATATTTGTATTCTCTTTGCCAAGCATCCCGAAGTATACTATGTTGGGAAGTCTGCAAAAAACTGAAGTGCTTGTTTGATGAAACATCCACAGTGCCACCGCTGTCTTTCATGCTGTCATAAATATAGCAGCATAAGCAGTTGTAGAAACTGGGCATAAGCTACCATGTGTGCACATATGGGAACTCAGAGGGCTGCAGTGCTGTTCCGTGCTATTTAAAATCACTTCACATCTCCCTGAACCAAGGCCAGTATAGAAACTGGACCAGCAAGCTTGAGCCATTTTATTTTTTTTGTTGTCCCTCCTCCCCTCCTACTGTGACTTAGCAGTGAAGTGACAGCATGTAAAGGCATGCCACTGTATTTCAGTAATTCAATGTCTTGAATGCTCTTGAGGGCACTAGACATGTTCTTGGCAGCCAGATTCTGTACATGACGGACCTTACCAAGCATTACTGCAATTGGATTTTTAAAACTATTCTTTCTTACTTTTTGGTAAGAATAACAAAATGAATCATGAGATATACATATATATATATATATATATGTATGTTTTCCTATTTTTTTATTGCGTTTATAGGATGATCTTGAAAATGCCAAATATATTTCACGGCTGTTTGCAGCAAGACACAAGTTTTACAAACAGAACAAAATCTGCACAGAGTGAGTACTGTTTCTTCAGAGTTGTTTTCTGACACCCTGCTTTGGAATTGATCCGAGTTTTGGCATGTCTGGTTTTGTTTGTTTTTTCTAGTCACTTGTGTCAGTTATACTTTCCCTTTCCCCTTTTTTTTTGTTTTGTTTTAACCACCAGCAAAAACAGACAATTGAGATTGAAATTTCATTCTGAGCCTTGTGAGGCTTGATGCTCCCCAAGCAACCAAATCTGATAGTCTTGAATTGAAGCCCTTAGTCTCTGCCGTTCATAACCCAGAGCATTAGTATAAACTGGAGTGAAAGGTGACATACGTTAACATGCCAAAATGTGAATTACAGTAGCGTTTTGAAGATGCACTACCCATCTAGCAGCTAAGGTCAGTGGAAAACACAGGTTGTCATCTTCTAATTTGGGCAGTGTAATTTATCCGCTTCTTATGTGCGCCAGACAAGGGAGGACACCTGGGAACATTAGTCTGCATAGCCATACTAGCACAATGCAGCAGAGACTGTAAATCTGAACTTGAAGTCTCCTTTAGGCTCTACTTTGAGCACTTACTAAGGAGCTGGCCTTGAGCTAGTCCTCTCACAGGTGGATTCATCCGAACTGAAGGAAAAATTAATGAGGCTTTAGTTATAAGTCAAAAGTCTGTTTGTTAGCTGAGGATGTTTCACTTATACAAGCATGCAGCAATTTTAGTTTGAGATAGATTTAGCCTTCAAAAGTTTAGAGTTTTGAGAAATTTTCTTGATGTACTGTGTTTGTGTAGCAATGAGAACATCAATTCCTTGCAAAACTTATCAGCTTAGTTGGAAAGATATGAAGAAGTCACATCTCTATCAACAGCTCTAGTTAGAGCTGGACATCCCATCTGTTTGGCTGGGTAATGCCATCTGTTCGAAAATAAAGCCAAAATGATGAAGGAAAGATTGGAAGGTCTAGCTTTCTAATATTACGTATGCACACATTATATTAACATACGGTGAGTTAGAGTATTGGAGAGACCAATGAGGTGAACTGCATAGTGTGATCCTTTCACTTACAGAAAAAGAGATGTTGATTAGATTTCAGATGGTGCTTACAGTTCTTGGGAGGTGAGTGGAAGATCAGAAAAGACCTTTCTTAGTAGCATATAATTCATTTCAGTAGTCCAATACTAAATTTAATTTTAATGGTCTCAGAGGAATTGAGTTCAAAGGAAGCTCCTGATTGTCTCCCCTGTGACAGTCAAGAAATAAAACAAAATATCATAGTCTGTCATCTTGGAATACTGAAGCTGTATATTGGGGTCAACAGAGAGGACTGTTCTGTTACCGTTCATAATCCAGACTGCAGGAGCAATAGCTTTTGATCGTGTTGATTTCTAAACACTGAGCCATAAGTATGTGGGTACCATGAACTGGGTGTGTAGCAGCTTCATATACAACTTACAGATATTTGGACTAATGAAGGTAGGGAATGTCATGAGATTGCTGAGTGAAATAATTGGAGTTTAAATGGTTTTTTGCCATTAGAACTGCTCTCCTTACCACAGTTTCGTGTAGTATCAGCTTCTGTTAGAGCCACAGATACTGACGACAGCATATGCCAATGTGTGTTTTCTAGCCAAATAATTTTCCTGCTCTCTGTGTTAAAATGATAGTTGTTTGTTTTCCTGTGTGCATTTCCTCTAATCGCACATAACATCATTCACCAGATCAGAAACTGTAAGAGGACAAATTCTACCTTTCCTCTCTTCACGTAAGCACTATATTTCTGCTTCCTTCAACTTGTTTCTTTCCCTTCCTCATTTTTTTTTTCTTCCTATGCTCCTTGTTCCTTCCACTGCACCTGCCTACTCTAACACTGTATGTGGCTCTGCTAGTATTATCTAACCAGTTGCCTTTTGTTTTTTTTCCTCCAGATCTGTGCACATTGCTTTGGAGTGATTGCTCTGAATTTCATAAAATTGTCGTTGTTTTAATGTTCACCTTAAGTCACCTGAGACTGTGCCTGTGCGCTATGTTCAGTTTTTATTGCTTAAGAGACTTGTTTGTTTGATTCATTTTTTTTAAACCAGAGCTTTTCTTTCTTGTGTTTCCAAGTAAGCCAAATAGGATAATGAACAGAAGGCATGTATATTTTGGAACTGGAATACTTCCTGTCTTTAGAGAAGAACCTGAATTATTTTCATTTATTCATATTTTTTAAAATCTCATTAATGAGCAATACTTACAGATTCTTCATCTCTTGTTTTTCCCATTCATTCTTGAATGAGAATTTAAATATTGTAGTTTCTAGTATTTCTCTTTACTTTTTCTTCCACAGACAGTCAAGTTCTCCTCCCCCTATCCGACGACGGCCCACTTGGAGTAGGTCATCCTTGGTATGTGCCACGGTGGGGTCTTTAAGAATGTCTGTACCATTTCTGAAGGGATGGGGCATTGTGTAAGGTGGAATACTTTCTAAATTTCAAATAAGCGCATTAACTCATTTCTTGTAGGCAATATGATTGGAATGAGTTTCAAGGGTGTGGCTGCCCAGGTTGATTAATTTAACTGGATAATATCACCACTGAGTATTAAAAATTACAGTCTTCAAGGCATTATATTTTTATTTGCCCTGCAGAAACTGAGCATCTTTTCTACTGGATTGAGGTTATTTCCATACGTAGAGAAAATAATCCTCTAGAAAGAATTTGAAGTGTCTTTTGCTGTATACATCAAAAACTAGTCATTACATAATTTTACAGCTTCGCATTTCACATTTCTTCCATTCGTTGTGTTTTTGTATAAAGTCTACTTTCAATTTAACAGCTTCTTCGGTTGGGAGCCTATTTTCTGTGTGAAGTTACTGTGATTTTAAGTAAAACTATTATAATCAGTATAGGATTGTGATTCAGAGTTTTTCTTAAATTCTATTTATTTCCATTTAACTAATCTCCATAAATACTATAAATCTGACAAAACTGGGCAACTTTTTCCTGAAGTCTGTGGGAGTCTTTTTTTCCCTGGTCACTTCTAAGGATGCTTTTTTGCATCCAATTTTAACATCTAGTATGTCACTATTTCTTACAGTAATTCAGAATCTGTTAAATAAGAGTAGCAACAGCCCTGCTCATTCCTTAGACAGAGGGCAATATTACCTGTGTGCAGGTTGCCGGTTTTCATGTGTGATGTAGGTTATAACTGCTTTGTAGACCTTCCCAGAGTGACAACTCCATTAGCCTGTCGCTTCATGGCAGAAAGCCAATGTGTCCAGGAGTGTTTTCTTGACATATCCCCATGGTGTGGTTATAGCTTGTGAAAGTGTTCCAAAATTAAGCTTAAGCAGGTACTGATATTAGGATAACTTGTATCTTTGCAGATTTCAGCACAGGCTATTTTTCTGTGTGCTTATATATGGTTTATTAGATCTAAAAGTTGCATTCTGTGTTTCCCAGCCATTGGCAGGAAAGCTGTTGTAGCTGACTCTGGATTTCTTTATCCTTTCATTCTTAGCATGTTTCTAAGGTGTCACAATGCAACACACAGGCTGTGTATTATGTTCTTTGAGGCATATTTACAGTATTTTTGGTATCTGCTAGTTTGATCCCTGGAGATGACTATGAAAAACTGAAGATAAAGGAATGAAATGTGCTTTGCATTCTTATGCTATGGCCTCAGATATATCACAAGGAGAAAAAGAGAGCTACCTTCTATATTAGATATGAAAAACGGAAGTCTACTTTTTCAAAGGAAAAACAAATCCTGCTGCTTCTCTGTTTTGAACAGAAGCATGCAACAAGTTTAAAAAAAAAAAACCCAAAGTCTGAGGAAGATCAAGAGGAGGAATGCGTGCTCATCAATTAAAAAGTGAACTGGGCTGCTAACCATTCACCTTGAACTTTCAACTGCTTTTTTCATAATTGTTTTGTTAACTTGTTGGAACAGTTCTCTTTGGGGAGAAGAAAAAAAAAAAAAAGCCCTCCTGACTGTTGTCTGCACTGTACATACCTTTATACACCTACCTATTCATTTGTCTTGTATGGTAATAAATCAGCAGGCATAAATGGGAAGTGGAATCTTTGGGGTGAGGCTCTGCCACTTCACTAAGGATCATGTTCATTACTTTCAGATTAAGACCTTTTATATGGTTTTGGCGTTGTGGTGAACCTGTATTTTATTAACTATTACTTTAAAGCCATTTTATGCTATTTCTTTTTCCTGTCAGGCCACCCAATGATGCTGGTTTTCCAGCAAAACCTCCTCAGTGTAGGAGATCTTAATATGATGATATGTTTAGATGATTTTTAAAAAAAAAAATCCAAGTGATCCTTTAATTTGGATGTTGATGTTCTGCAGAGCTCAAGCTTCTACTGTTTCATCAGAAGAGGCAGATGGGCCTTCAAAAAAAAAAAAAATCAATTTCTTTTAGATACCTTCCATAACATCTATCACAAAGAAAACTGTCTGCTCCAGTTCTATACATTCCCAGCAGAAGTCATTTCTTCCTTGTGCTTTTCCTCCACCCCCCACTTGTTAGGCTTTCCAACATCTTGGTTTGTTCCAGACTAAGCTCTGCTACTCAGGTTGCCAGCAGCAGGCTCCTGTGCCCAGATTGTTTGGTGAGAGTAGGGTTTTATACCCATGGAAGTTGTAGCAGAAGTATTTCCTGTCATCTTCCAGCTATGGCTTAACACAGCAGTTTTGTATGCAAGAATTCATGTGTGCGCTCAGTTTCTTTGATTCTCATTCCTTCTCCCCATTTACACAGAAAATGTGAATTTAACCCCTTTCCTAACCCCCCTCTTCAGTAGCTAACTTGTGGTGCTCATTTTGTGCATGTGCATGCAGAGGTAAATTATTTGGTGTTTCTTTTTCTTTTTTGCCTTGGGCATCCACAATATTCTTTAATAGTTTGAACTACTTGAATCAGCCTAGATGAAAAGCCCTTATTCTGGTTTAAGGAAGACATATTTGTGAGACAGGAGTGCCTTACTTCTCTTTCTGCTTACTTTGTATATCAAAGTATGTTTTCATAAACTTTGCTCAGTGACACCAGACAGGACATTACAGTGCAGGTGGTAAAATGTGATTGCAAAACGCATCCATTTACCAATGGACAAAGCTGGTGAATATGGCGTCAGCTGTGATTTATTTTGCTGCAAATGATCCTGCTGATTTAATGCTGATTTGCCCCCTGTGATACTTGTGTTAAAAAGCTTGTTGCAGTGCAGATTGTTGGAGGAGGGCTTCAATTCATTATCTAGGGAATCCAATATTTATGTAATTTGCAGAGTTATTTTAAGTCCATATGTGCTCGTATTGCTTGTTTTATTGCAGTTCTAGGTCCTTGAATTTGTTCTGTCTCCTGCTTTTGTCCTGATTAGGTGTTTGTTTTGTATTAATTCTTCAAGGGCAAGAGTTTTTAATAAATGTTTGAAAAGTTCTAAGTGAGCTGGGAGTCTGGATAGTGTTTTCTGAAGTGGCTGAGCTTAAAGGAGTGTAAACTGGTCAGCTTTGGGCTCTGTAACAAAATTTAGCGAACAATTTACGAAATGTTATTCTCTGTTCTATAAAGAAATGCCAAGCCATGTGTCTTTGGCTGGGTAATAAAGAGCAGAATTCAGTGGAAAGGGCATAGAACCATTTTTCCTGCTTCAGCTGCAAAAATTGTGGCAAACAGAGTTCCTAATGCTTTTTTTTATCTTGTGCTTTTATTTCAGCCAAGACAACATCCATTTATACTGCCTCCTATGCATGTCCAGTGCGGAGAACACTACACTGAAACACATAATTCACAAGGTACTTAGAGCATATACTTTTCCTTTAATGGATTTCCATTTTATGTGTATGCAAAGAAGCTCCTAACCCGTATGTCTAGATTTCTAAAGCCGTCATGGTCAAACGGGAGCTGCTAGTGGAGGAGAGATAACAGTTTTATAGTTAATGTTGCAGTAAGTCTTCTGTTTAAAGTCCAATTTCAGTTTTCAAATTTCTCCAAAATGTCTGCGCATGATTATATGGACCTTAAACTTGGTATTGCAGTTCAGTGAGCTGAAAAAATAATTTCTAAAGGAAGTATGATGGCTGTACTCAAAGGCAGTGCCAGCTGGGGCCAGTGAGGGAAAAAGAGACAGCAAATATCTTTTACTGTAGGAGAAATCATAGTGTTCTGGTCACAAAACTGTATATTTAGATAATCTTTTCTGCCGATTTTTTATCAGCATCTGCCAGCAGTGTTAGCCTTATGGACATGAGGAAGATTAACTAATTTTACCCCTGTGTTTGACGAATAAATTCTCTAAGAGGTTGTACCAGGTTACTTTGATCAAGGCTGGGAATGGAGCCCAGCTTGAAACACCTTGAGTCTCACACCTTTAACCACACCACCTTTTGGAATACACATAGCCAGGTGTTAGGCTACGTTCTTTGCAGTTCCTAAGAGGTACAGTTGAAGTGCTCTCACCAGCAGAGGAGCTCTTAGTCATACCTGATAGTGTTTTAGAGTTGTGTTGGTCTGACTAATTTTAAGGTAGAATTTGGTGAGTTTTGAAAGGAGCCATTCAGTATAGTTCCTTGCATACAGTAGATTTGACTCAGTGGCTAATATCGTTTTACTGTGAAGCTGAGGCTCTGAAGGGGGGGATATTCTCAATTTTCAAAGAATTGTAAAGTTCCATTAGTTTTACCTCAGACTTCTCTGTATTGTTGAAAAACTATATGATTTCAGAATTTTAGGAGCTGCTACTCTACTTACACAGACAGTCTTGCAGTGAAGTTGTGGTCCAGGACGTCATCTTTACCAACTTGATTCCCTCTTAAATATACTTTGCTTGAAGTATTTAATATTCTTTAGTGCATCTGTAGAGTGGGGTTTTTTTTCCTGAGTCTTGGTCATCCTGCTGTGTTATACTTCAGATCCTCAAAACTGTTGATTGGTCTGCAGTAGGATTTCCAATTTCACAGTCCTCTGCTACTTCAAATCACAGACAGCAATGCATCAACAGAAAAGGCAAGAGAACTTTTAGGATTACCATCCAGCAGCACTGGATTTTTAAGGTGGCAGCAGCAGTGTATCCTTCCAGGATGCTGAGGGAGGAGATGCCCCTTTATTCTTCCTTGCTACCTCAGGCAAAAACACTTCCTCTCTTTCCCCTTTCATGTTTCCCACAAGGATCTGAACTACCATATTTTGCTAACTGTTGGGAGTGTTTATGTGAGTAGCTTTGTTTTAGTTCTATTTCAGTGACTCAAGGATGCTCTCAAGACCACACGTTCCCTGCAGTTGTTGTACACTAAGCTGTCTCTATATTCGTTGGTGCAGACTGCATTTGAAGTTTTGTTAACATTGAATGAGTCCTTGTATGTTGAAATTGTCAATGTCTTTATCTCTGCTCTACACAGATAGCATTTTCCATGGAAATGAAGAAACTTTCTACTGTAGGTCTCAGTCCAGTCTGGATAGGTGTCCAGTGGACTTCAGCTACTTGAATGGTAATGGACCCAATGGGAGTGTATGCAGTGCCCACAGCATGAACTCCCTCAATCGCTCACAGAACTTCATCCAGGCATCTCCCATGTCTTCAAATCTGAGCATCCCTGGAAGTGACATCATGAGAGCAGATTACATCCCCAGCCACAGACATAGTGCAATTATAGTACCATCCTACCGGCCAACTCCAGATTATGAAACTGTCATGAGGCAAATGAAGAGAGGGGTGATCCAGATGGATAGCCAAAGTCAGTCTTTGAGGAATCTCAATATTGGAAACACACATGCTTATAACCAGCCGGAAGACCTAGTTTACAGTCAGCCTGAGATGCGAGACAGACATCCTTACACGATTACATACGGGCCCCAGGGCAGCGGCTATAACAAGCCTGTCTCCCCGTCTGACCAAATGAACCCTAATAACGCTGCTCAAAATAAGACAGCAGCCAGTGCTATATCCCACACTGTCAGCACACCAGAACTGGCTAACATGCAGCTGCAGAGCAGCCAGAGTTACAACACTGCTCACATGTTAAAGAATTATCTCTTCAGACCCCCACCTCCGTATCCACGCCCACGTCCTGCCACTAGCACGCCGGACCTGGCAAGTCACCGGCACAAGTATGTCAGTGGGAGCAGTCCTGACCTGGTCACTCGTAAAGTCCAGCTCTCAGTAAAGACCTTCCAAGAGGACAGCTCGCCGGTTGTCCGTCAGTCGCTGCAGGAGGTCAGCGAGCCCCTTATGGCAGTGAAGCATCATGCAGCTGTGAACAAGCGCCATAGTTTAGAGGTCATCAGCAATATGGTACGTGGTATAGAAGCCATGGCATTAAAAACTTTAAATGCCCCTCTGCCACGCAGGAACACTTTGCGGGAGCAGGTGCAGCCAGAGGAGTCAGTTCAGATGGGGCACGAAGTTCAGCAAGTTCCTCATTATCATCACAAAAAGACATTCTCTGATGCCACGATGCTGATACACAGCAGTGAAAGTGAAGAAGAAGAAGAAACCCCAGAATCTGTGTCACGGATAACAGCCCTCCATGAGAACATGGAGTACAGTGCTCAGCTGCAAGCTGCCTTGGCTAGAATACCAAATAAACCTCCTCCAGAGTATCCTGGGCCTCGTAAAAGTGTCAGCAATGGAGCCCTGAGGCAGGACCATGTTAGCATTTCTGTGGCTGTAGCCAGGGCCAAGGCCATGAGGCCAGGACCTTCCAAAGCCATTAGTGTCTCTCGAACTGATCAAATGGCAATAAATGGGTCTTCGCTGGGGCCCTCCATCTCAGAGCCTGACCTCACGAGTGTGAAGGAGCGGGTCAAGAAAGAACCTGTCAAGGAAAGGCCTGTGTCTGAAATGTTTTCTATTGAGGACAGCATTATAGAAAGAGAAATCATGATGAGGGTAAGTGCCTTCCTCTGTTGCAGTGGCTTCTTGGAAATTAGTAGTCATACAGGTCAGTTTCCATACCAGAAAACTGTTGGATCAGTAAACTGTGAGGAACACGTGGGCAGGAAGATGTGGATTTGCTTAAAGTTAGGAAATGTGATATTAAGTGCCACATACAATTTGGTTTTGTGGGTCTGTATGGCAGCCAAAGGGGCCGATCATGTGCACTGCTATTGGCCTTGTCTGCTTCCTCCGCTGCGGTGGTTTGGCTGCCGGCCAGATCCGCATCTGACCCAGCCGACGACGATGCCACCACCTGGGCAGCAATGCCAGCCCGGGGTGGGGGGCAGAGCACGCAGCCAGGGGACGAGGAGGCTGATTGCAAAGCCCCCCTCAACGCCTGTTCCCCTTCTGCCTGCGCAGTGCTCTAGCCCCCACGGATTTGAGGGCAGCGTGAGTCTGAAATGTGTTTGCCGAGATGGGTGGGAGACTGTGTTTCGGCGCTAGCATTTTATTCCTTCTTTGCAGGGGCGTCGAGTTAAGTACCAACTAATATATGACATAATGGAATCCCTTGAATTTTTCAAATGATCTCTTTGATTTCCCTTCCCGCCACTTTATAAAGCATAGTTATCTGAATAAAACACTGTAGCTGTAGAATATGGATTGCCAGTTTTGCCAATAAACTAAATGAGTGACCAGATATCTAATTATGGAAACAGCAGATGTAGCTGTGTGGTTGAGGATCTGAATTGTTTATTTTTAAAAAAAATGTACTCAAGGATGAGAAATAGGGTCCTTTTAAACTTGCAATGAATTTAGAATTAAAAGTATTTAAAGGCTTCAGTGCGACTTCACGCAATGGCAGAAAAATGAGGGGCACTTACCATTTAGTGACTTATGTATGTGCTTCATGTAACGCTGTGGGGATCACAACCGCAGTCACAGAAAGCAAAGTGCGTGCCATAGTTATCTTCTTCAGAACTGAGGGCTGAAACAAAAACAATTTCTGAAACAAATTAATGAAGCATCTAAACAGTCCAGAGCAGAAGGGGAGTTTGTAATGTACTAGATCAGTAACTAGTTAGGTTTAAATACTGCTGTATATTCAAAGAAGTTTTCTAAACATACATATAGTGCTTCTCATTCATTGGTGATCCTTACACTGATGTAATGGTTAGGAATCAAACTTGGGCCGCTAAATTGTATCATGGAGGCTGAATTTACTCCTGCAGAATCTTAAACTTTAAATGTAAAATAGATACTTGACTATAAACATAATCTTTCATGAATGAATACTGTAGACACTGGTGTAACAGCAAGCATATATGTGCTCTTTTGATCTTCTGAGGAAAGAAAACATTGAGAAGCAGGAACCCAAAGGATTTTAGGAGGAAATGAAGGTGAGAAAAGAGCTTAGAGATGTGTTTGAGTACTCTTCCTCTGAATAATAATTCAGATCAGCCTTTGGTCAAAAAGTTCTTTGTTGTTGTTTTGTTGTTTGTTTCTGAAAGTAAAGGGGTGGTCTTAGCATTAAGCTTTTAAGGTGGTTTCAGCCCAGATCAGCAGTCTTAACACATGGAGGCCTTCCTTTTGTCATAGGAATCACATGTTATAGTAATGGTAATTTGATGACCTTGATCTTTTAAACACAGACTTTTCTATTTTACCTCGCAAGTAGTAGTAATAATAAAATCCCCAAACAAAGAAAAAATACTTGCATTTTCCTGCTTTCTGAAAGTGTGAAAAGAAAGAGTGGGTTCTATTTTTGTTTCACTTTTTTGTTTGTTTTTCACTTAGTGCTCTGGAGAAATCCAGTGATGAAGAAAAAGCTCACAGGCTTTTCAAAAATCAAGCCATTTACTTATGTCTGAGGCATTCAGGTTCAGTAGTGTTGTTTCTAGGAGCCAAGCTTGGCCTGTGTGGTGACCACAGCTGCCATATGCATGCTAAGAACTAGGCTTCCCTTGTGCTCATTTCTCCTTCCAAATCCAGCAGAAAGAACTGTTAAGGAAATGGAATAAAATATTCCTAATTTGTGTACTTCTGGAGATGGTCTGTCTTCTTGTTTTTTGATGTTTCAGCTCTCAGTGGCATAAGGAGGGCAGCAGGACAAATTTAAAATTCATACTCTGGTTCTCCATGTCACAGCATAATATGATGCATGAATACAATAAATGATATCCTTCCATGACTGCTGTTACGTTCAGTTTCTGGGATATGTGAGCTCAGATTTTAGTGCAAAATCTATCATGGGTGCTATCTGAATCGCTAGCTGAGTGCATCAGAAGACTTCTCATTTTAAGTATTAACCATCACAGAAGAGAAACAATGTGTTTTACTGTTTGTTGTAATAGATTGAAATTATTGCTTTTTAAAAGATGCCCCAGGTATCTTGGCTATGGTAGTGCTACTTTAACATAACAGGGTGATGCTTTGTGTGTCCTACATTCAGAATAATGTTTGCAGAAAAATGCTTGAGATTGTATTTGTGTGTCTTTTGGTGGCATGTAAACCGTATTATACACTGGGATTGCTTCTTTGAAATTAAAATTCTGTGCTCATGTAGGAGCAGGCCTTTGAGGAATAACAGGAAGAATAGAGGTTGTATTTGAATTTACGATGCTAATGGTGATCATCTGCATTCCTTGGCCAGAGAGTTGCAGATTTTGGAGATTAAAAAAACATTCCAGCATTTTACTGGCATTATAAATAATCACACAGAGATGAAAACGTGCCTTTTCTTGCCAAAAGAATCTAGAAAAGCAGAAGATGGCAGGCCTGGAGGCCCAGAAGAGGCCCTTGATGTTGGCAGCACTGAACGGACTCTCAGTTGCTAGGGTTCCGGTGCCGGAGGACAGCCAGGATGAAGTCGCCAAGGTGCCAATGGATGAGAGGGTAAGATGGAGGTTCATGAAATGTTGCTCGTTGCCTTTGTTCCCAGCAGCGTGAAGTTTCTAAAATATTAAAATTTGATTTAAAATGTGAAAAAATTTATCTTGAAAGTTTTCAGAGCCATTCATGGAAAAGGCCTTTACCATAGACTGGTATGTCTTTGGATGCTGGCAAAGAGTTAAATGTCTTGAATGTTTACTGAAGTCGGTGAAAATTGAGGTCGTTCAGTGTTTCACATGACCATACAATGTCATACAAGATCAAGCTGTAAATCTAATATTTTGTACATTTTTCACTCGATTAGGCAGTCTTTCTATGGTGATCATCCATAGATATCGTCTTGCATGTTCTGATACAACTACAGAGTTCAGTTAATGTCTCTAACAGGGTTAAAAAAAAATTGTTTGCCTCCTGATGTTTGCACATGTGGGTGTGTGCACGTATATAGAACTCTGGAAATTAAAAACAGTTGCTGCCATTAAGATTTGAGAGACATATTTGCAAAGAATCTTTCTGGATAGAAGTTTGCAGTCTTGTGTTGTCTGGTACGCAGACGACAGAACTTAACCTCTGCCTGTGTATGTGGGGTTGTGTTCAACCACAGAAATTACATACTTGCAAGTTAGGGAGTATTTTGACAATGTGGACCGCATCACACTTCTCTCACTATGGTGTTCTTCCTAAAAAGATACACTTAAAATATTTTTACAAGTATCTATTGTGGTGAAATCACATACAAATTCAGACTGAACCAGGATTGTATTTAGCATGGTTTTGCTTTTTATGGTATCAGTCTTAAAAAATGTGGAGGTGGAATGTAAAAATGTAAAATTTGCTTGTGGTTTCATTCAGTAGAAAGACTGTGTTGTGTTTCCTCAGATAACTGCAACTGAAAAAAAAAAAGCGAGTGAGAATGCTATGGCTGTATATTGAAATTCAAAGAACAGATGGAGGGGTCTAGTGGTATACGTTCTTCCAGGAAGAGTTAATAGATTGGTGTTCCTTCCTGTTAAATCTTAGTGCAAAATCTTGAAGAGGAAGCTGGAAGAGGGCATGGTGTTTACAGAATATGAGCAGATTCCAAAGAAAAAGGCAGACGGGATCTTCACCACTGCTGCCTTGCCTGAAAACACTGAGCGCAACCGTATCAGGGAGGTCGTTCCTTATGAGGAGAACCGAGTAGAGCTGGTGCCGACCAAAGAAAATAATACAGGCTACATCAATGCGTCACATATAAAGGTAAAAGCTTTCCTGAACTTTGCTTTGCAAATGAAGGTATGCTAAAGCTTTGTTTGCGTTTCTGAATGCACAGCAGCATTTTCTGTAACTCGAGCTTCGGAAAAGGTAACTCAGTCAGAATGCATTACTGTACCTGTGTGTCAGCATGGGCATCTTTAAAGTCCCCTATCAACTAACATGCGTGAGTTGATTTAATTGCTAGAGACTGGGAAGTAGTTTGAGGGGCATCCTTACTTTTTTATGCCCGCCTTTGCCAGCTGGTTGTGGAATACATCTGCTGGTTAATGTAGAAAGAGTTGGTCATGTTTCTTAAACCTCATGAAAATGTGTTAGATCAGCCCCAATACCTGCCATGTAATATGGTTGTCATGACCCTGTACCTGAAAGAATGAGCAGTCAGTATGTGTTCTGATTTATCAGTCCCAATTTTTTAAGTATGCCTTGATAAAGACAACACCTTGCTAATGAGATCCCTGTGTCTCTGATTAGATACTGCATTGAACTTCTCTGTGTCAAAATAAGGTTTTTTATCAAGAAACTTCAGATTTCTTGTTAATTCAATGTAGAAATAATTTAAGATATGATCTGACTGTTACTTACAAATGTGACTGGTTTTAACAGTGAACTGTACTGCAGTGGCTGCAGACACTTGGTTTTCTTCAAACTTCCAGTACTATTTGCAGAGTCCTTTGTTGGTTTTTGCTCTACCCTGAGAGAAGTAACTCCTCTCCCTCAGATGACAGATTCTCTTGTTGTCAGAGAGAGCTGTCTGCTTTTTCTCATTGTCAAAATCCAAATTCAAAAGAAGTGATTCAAAAATAATAAACAAAGTATCCTGATAAATTAATTTTTTCCTGGAGTAAAAGCCTTTTAAAAGTTTAAAGAGACTTGCTGGCCAACAGTGTTATATCCTGTTGATTCAAAACAATTTGTGAACCAGGATCCTGGCAGTTTATCCCTCTTCTACATGGCCTGGTAGGTAGCAGATACTGAGTTTTTGCATAATCAGATGTTGCTATGATGATGGATTTCTGAGCCCAGAATTTTTCATCTACTTTGTAGGAGGCCAAAAAAAAAGAGATTCATAACATAAATTATGCCCACAAAGCAGTACTAGCCAGAAAAAGAATTTTCCTTGGCTAGTTTTGAGTCCACATTTTACCTTGTGTGTCAGTGTTGGACACGCAGGCATCTCACGTTGATAGAGCACCCAGGAACACGCACAAATGTTTTAGCGCATGACATTGGTCCTTGCCAGTATTTTCCTCTCGCACTCGTAGTGGTGCATCAGAAGCCAAGCAGATGTGCTTTTGCTTAGAAGGTGAAATTGCATCTGCGAAATTTACCTCAGTAGCACAGTGTGTGTGTTTGCAGCCCAATATTCAATTTTTAATATCCTGCAGTTAGGGCATTAAAATGCAGTAAACATTCCAGGCATCCCATTCCCTCCAGACTATTTATGGTCCTTTCGTATCATGTGCCAGGAGGCTGGATATTTGGACCAGAAGTCAGTAGACAAAGAAAACTCCTATATCATCCTGATAAGGTCCATGCCTGAAGGATTCCAGCTCCCACTGCTCTGCTTGCAAGCCCCACAGTTTTACAGCATTTCTCTGCTTATTTACCATTGACCTTCACTGCTAAGATACAAAGATCGTTGTTTATACCAGAGAGAAAACGCATAATTAAAATTACAGATTAAGCAAAAAAGTTCTTAAGATCACCTCATCTGACTGCTTGGGTCAGGTCAGCATTAACTTAAAAAGCTCGGTAATACCATACCAGCACTCACGACTGCAGATGAGCGTGCAAGCGCAAGACCAGTCCGAGTCCAAGATGCTGGTTAGTGCTGTGCAGTTTATATTCATTCCCACCTAGTACAAAAACCTGAGGATTCTACCTGCTGATGCAGATTTTAAGTCTTGCAGGTTTTAACCATTATTCAAAGAGGAGAATGCTGCATAGTATGAAATAAGAAAATGAGCTGATGTACAGGGTTGAAAACAGTTTTCAATGCAGTGAAAAATTTGTTATCATATAAACGCTATGCTAGTTACAGGTGTAAAAACCCAAGCATCTCAGCTTCATGAACAGCTATTTGAATAATAAATAAATTGATTCTATTTCTGAAAATGTATTCAAAGACCTCTACCTCAAACATAGTATATGATTAAACCTGTCAGAGATATTGATTGCTTCTTGTAGCATTCTCCGCCAGCACCTTGATATTTATGGATGTGTCAGTATTTCTGTTGTAAATCATCTTCTCTGGTATTTACAACTTTGTTGTGAGAAGTGGCTCTGGGCTAAGACGTAGAATTAGGTCTTAGCCTGAGAAGGGTAAACATTTTAACTTTCCAAAATAATTAGTTCATCTGGCTTTCCCTTTTTGCTGGTAAGCATATTTTCAAACAATATCTAGTAGCTCTAAAGGTGGTTTGGCTTTTTACCTAAAATGTTGAAAAAATTTTTTTTTCTATAAACCTTTCCTGATGTATAGTAAATAATCTGTCATAAAATATTTGTTTTATAGACAAGAGTTTTGGTTTTTTAATGGCCTAAGTATGAATATCTGCCTCAATCAGGTAAATTGAGCAGTGTTTTACACTGCTTAAGTCCAAGGTAATGCTGAGTCTGTACAGGGCACTACATAATATATAGTGTGTAAATCTGTGTGTTAGTGCTCTAAAAATAATTTCATTTTGTGTTGTCATGCAAATACACAAATATTTCTATAAGATGTGGATGGTAATCCAGTTATCTATTGGGAAATAGATTTACATGACTACGGCTTTAGATAATTTTAAATTTCACATGGCATTCAAAAGCCATTTAATATGCTGGATTTACCTTATAGTAGTTTGCAGCTTCTGAACTGAAAAACCCAAGATGAGTGAGGAAAAGTAACTTGAAATGAAGCCTGTCTGGATTTTATCACTCGCTGGCAATGGGTCTATCTGAACTCTGTTATGTACAGCGTGTGGGCATAACTGCATCCTCTGGGAACAGCTTGGCTACATCTTCAACAGAGATCAGAGTAGTAAGAGCCTGTTTAAGAAATTTATTTTTTGCCTGAGTGGAAAATAATTGAGGGAGATCCTAAACAGCAGAAGCCTTTAGGTTTTGTTGTGCAAAATGTCATTTACATTCGGGCTTTCTACACTTACTGTGTGTTCATTTGCAGCAATGCAATGCCTTTTTAATGCACATAGACACTTCCTCTGGTGCTTAGTTTTTCTTTCATCATGGGTCTGCCATCAAGCCCAGGGAAGTCAGTCAGCTGCTTATTTGTACTTAAGCGCTATCAGAAACACGGCCTCAAGAAAAATTTTTTTTTCATCTGTATGATCCAGATGCAGTGGCAAGAAAATATAGATGACATTTTGGTCAAAGCTTTATGTTTATGGGCATCAAAAGACTTGGAAGCACCAAAGTTTGTGTTTTGTCAGATTTGTTCTTAGCAAAAGGGTGATTCTTGTTCAAAATTTTGAACAAGAATCATAAGAACAAAGAATTAAAGGTTTCGTTATGGTTCCTTTTGTTTAAAGGGCAGTTCTGGCACAGATGCTGCTGAGAAATTGTGCATTGACTTTTTTTTTTTTTTCTTTACTCCCAGGTTACTGTAGGTGGAGAGGAGTGGCACTACATTGCTACCCAAGGGCCTCTGCCACACACGTGCCATGACTTCTGGCAGATGGTGTGGGAACAGGGGGTGAATGTTATAGCCATGGTCACAGCTGAAGAGGTACGTAAAATCACAGAACACAGTTCTTTCTGATGTGAGCAAATCTGTTATCATCACTTCCCACTGCAGTAACCTGCTTTTTCTATCAGCAACCCTTTTTCCTCTTACTCTGTTTGAACATACCCATGTACTGCTATAATGTTATACTTTGTAACTTTCTGATACTCAGTTTGGCAAGTACTACAGTGAAACAAGCAGAACCCCCCTTCCCCCTGCCTCACTTCAGTTTGGCCAAACCAAACAAAGATGTTTCCATTGGAATGTGAGAGCACTGAGCTGCTCCTGGTTAAAATGACACAGACTTCCACCCCGTCTGAGACCAGTTCTGCACACCGTCACTCTTATCAGCTGAAAAGAGACCAGAAGCTGTTGTTTCCGTAGAAGTGTCCATGGTTTAAGAAAAAAAAAAAAAATCTTTTTATTCATATGCCAAACAAAACAGTTATTTCAATTGTAATCCAAGAACTATGTGCTATGTTATAAAAACTGGCACACATTGCTAACTAATGCTGCATTCAGCTTTATGCCTGGTTGCTTTTAGCAAACACAGGGAGTGCTGTAGTACATCAAGTCACTGTCCAGTTCTCAATGCTGTTCAACATCAGATACTTACAAGTTGCAGAAGAGAATCTCCTTCCATTTAAAGGAGAGGCTTTCCCAGGAAGAGAATATTTACCGAGGTGTTGTACGCAGTTGCTGGCTTTCACCACAAGACAGGAGTTAGTTCTTCAAGCATTTTACACTTAAGAAATATTATATGGCTGAGGGTTTTAAGTTTTTATGGCTATTTTCTTTACTTTGTGGGATGCTCCTTCCTCTTCCAGTATTTGAAATAAGAATATTTGCCCTATCTACAAAGTTTTATGCCCTCTGTTTGTAGAGAATTATAATTGCAGGAACTAATGACTTTTTTTTGTTGTTATTATTAAGGAGGGAGGAAGAAGTAAAAGTCATCGTTATTGGCCTAAACTGGGCTCTAAGCACAGCTCAGCCACTTACGGGAAGTTCAAGGTGACAACTAAGTTCCGCACAGACTCTGGCTGCTATGCTACTACTGGTCTGAAGGTCAAGCATCTTCTTTCTGGACAAGAGAGGACAGTGTGGCATTTGCAGTATACTGACTGGCCAGACCATGGGTGTCCAGAGGAAGTCCAAGGCTTTTTATGTAAGATTTCATTAACTTGCATGATAAAATACATGAAGGAAAAGGTTGCTTACATTGAATTCAGTTCACTACACCTAGTTACAGCTGGGATTGATATTAAATGGTTATTGCTGTTGCATACAAAGGCCTCAACTAGGTTGTACTTTGCTGTGTTTTGGAGAAAAAAAGTGGTATTCAAGAGGTAGAAGCTAAGGTGATTGAGGATTTTGGTCCAGAAAAACCTGACATAACAGGAGGAAAAATCAGAGGCAGCAGCAGTGCTAAAGACTCAAGGAATTTTAAATAATAGGATATCTCTGCTGGCTCATCTGTCAGTGTAAGTTATTGCCACTTCCCAGCTACCTAATGAGTGTAGGAGATATTAGGCTGCCCACAAATGTGATTAGAGAGGTCTGGGTGAGAGAGGTTCAGATGTTAGTGAAATATGGCACAACTCCTCCAGTTTCATAGGAGGCCCTTATTGCTGACAGCCAGCTAGGATTTAGTAGTCCAGAGGCACTGGATTTGTTGCAAAAGAGCAGAGGGCTCCATCACATATGCAACAAGTCTGAACTCACTGCCGCTCTTCTAACCACATGTACCCAGGCAGTGCTAAGGGCCTTCCCAATTAAATATGGTCCTGGTTCATGCATTCCAGAAAAAAACAGCCATTATATTCATCTGTAATGAGTTAATAAAGCTTCCTATTCTTACCAAGTAATAAACACTACCATATTAAGTAATAGGGATTCAACCATTATTTAACTAAAGCCATATCTCTGGCACTACAGTAGAGTGTGATGTAGAGATCTTTAAGTTACCACTGAAGGAGTCTGTATGTGGTGTCCTGATGCATTGGAGATGCCTGCCCTCTTAGTTTCTGAAAGCTTTGCAGCTGCAGCAGCATAGCTCTGTTGCAGCTAAGTTTTCTATCAACAACTTCAGCCTTGACACAGCTACTGTCCTTTAGTGATCCACTCTCCTTTGCATGGTGTAAGCTTGATGTAAATAACGCGTCATTCTTTTCCCACTTCTGCCACCAGGGCAGAAAATAAAAATGACATTTCAGCTTTGGCAAAGGAGTGCCATGGGATCTGTCTTTAAGGCAGAGCTATTGCCCAACTCCTAGTTTGTTTCATACTTTGTTTCTCCTTCCAATCCCTGTAGCTGTGGTTGGGCATGGCAGTAATTGGAACCTTATTGTCCCCATTTCCTCTGTCCCATTGTTTGCCACCACGTACAGTCCCATTTCACTGTGTGCATTAAAATGTAGTTTTTCTGATGTTGGTACGCCTCCAGCCACAGCCTGCCTGTGTCAGAAGGACTGCTCAGTCAGCAGTGCCATGACACGAAGAGTCAGGCTCAGCTGAGTTTGGCTCAGCTCTCACTTTCCACTCTGGGAAGCTAAGTGTCTAAGAGTTATGCATCTCGATACATCTTTCTGTATGAGATCCATCATCTTTTGTTATCTAGACTATGCTGGAACAATGTTTAGAGGTCAGTCGGAGTTGTAGTTTATGGTGTGTTTATCTAACCAGGTAAGCGTCCACTATGTAAGGTTCTCTGTGCGGTTTGACAGTAGAATACATTGAACAACACTAGGACAGCCACACAAGACAATTGTTCTTGAGTTATGCACTTCCTAGAAATGGCTTCAGGGAAAATACAGAGAGTGAGGTTCCAGAAGGGCTCGTAGCTGTTGAGAAACAAACCCTGAGCAGAGAGGTGAGTGAGCTTCTGTCTCCCTCTAGAAGGGAGAGGGAAACAGAGCAGATGGATGCTTGCTTCCCATCTGATATTGGCTTTGACAGGCAGTAGTTTCGATGGGACTTAGCTGTTGTTTTGATCCCAACCTGTTAATAGCAGGAATTGCTGTAAGTAATGTCTAGAATCATCTGCTGAGGGTACCTGGAGATTTGCAGAGGGGAAAACAGAATTTAATTTTTTTAAAGAACCATTTAATTTAAAGGAGCAGACTCCCAAGTAATAATTGACACCCAGCTGGTACCTGCTGGATTCAGTGCTGTTCACTGCACCCTGGCCAAAATGATTAGTATGTTGTAAAAAAAGTAAATTATTGCCACTTTGAGAAAGAATGACTTTTCCATATTCTTTTTTCCCCAGTTTTTACATTTAGACATACAGATGTTTGCAACCTTGCCTGCATTTTATCTTGCAGCTTACCTGGAGGAGATACAGTCCGTGCGTCGCCATACCAACAGCGTGTTGGACAGCAGCAACAACTGCAACCCTCCCATCGTGGTCCACTGCAGCGCGGGGGTGGGAAGGACCGGAGTGGTTATCCTAACAGAACTGATGATTGGATGCTTGGAGCATAATGAAGTAAGTCAGCTTCTTTCTCAAGACAAACCCTGAGCTTGCTTCTTGGCTAACTAGCTACATTTCTGAGGTTAAACTTAAAAGGCATGGAAGTGCTTGCTTTCTATTACCTTTGTGAGACAAGGGCCTTAAATGCAACAGGCAGAGATTTCCCATGACAGGCTACTTGCTGTAGTTTTCTGTTGAGTTGATAGTATGTGGTTTTTATTAGTATTAATACATTCAAAATTGGGGCTTTTTTCTCTCTTTTAAGAATTTAGTCTAATTTACACCTGTATGTAATTAACAGCCTAGAGAGACAGCATGTTTACAAGGACTACCTGAGAGAAGCTAGAGAATAATGTCAGCTTCCTCGCTCTTTTAATGGAAGTTTTATGCTCTCTAAATTCACTCCTTGCACTCCTTCCTCTCTCCTGTGTTGTCTCTAATTTCATCTGGAACAAAACTTAACTGTGTCTTAAGAAAAAGGTGTGTGTTATGTTGGGGAATAGGGCTTTAGGAACTGCAGCCAGTATTACAAGACTGGTAATACAGTCTGGAGTTAAGAATAAGAGAGCACCAGCACAGAAACCATGTGTAGCAACTTGCTTTTCATCTGTCCTGTGTCGCTGGGTAACTGTCCAGGAAGAACATCACATCATGAATAACAATGTGCCACACAGTTCCAACATGACGGCTATTGAAACTGGGGATTTCTGTTGCCAAAGAAACTGCTCAAAGACCAAAACCTCTTGTAGAGATAAGAATGCAGCAAGAGTGACAAATAGACATATATCATCTGCCCCTCCCATTAATCATCCACTGTATGAGTTGCTTGAAATTCAGGGAAGACTGGATGTACACACCTGAAATGCTCACCTACTTTCTGTTACCATAGAGGAGTTATAGATTGGAGCCTTTCTGTGCAAGGCACTATGCAAAGTGCAGCCTTCTGGTTGATTCAAAAATGTGAGTCCTAAAGCAGGCAAGTACCAGTGCACTTTTCTCTTCATCACTATTCTTTAAGAAGTTGATGCAACAAGTAATTTTTTTGTTCCCTACTCTGTTATCCCCCTCCAGCAGCTCGTCATTCTGTAGTTACAAGGTGGGCTCAGTTCAGCTGAGATGAACCTCCTCCAACTCTGGTTGGGCCTCAGTAGAGGTGAAGCTGTCCTGTAGATCTGTGACAACTTACACTTTTTTCCTTTCCTTTTTGTTTGGGGGTGGTGTAGGTGGGGGAGGAAAGGGAAGGAGGAGCTGGCTGGGACAGAAGGGACCCACAGGTATGTGCTTTAGGGATGTGCCAACTGCTGTTCAGTAACTGCTCCTGTGTGGGGCAACAGCTCTGACTCTTGACCCTGCTTGACCTCTTTCCTTATGCACTGGCATCTGGAAGTGTCTGCTTCTGTTGTTCGCACAGCAGCCGTGAAATTTCTGCACACCAGAGGAAATCTGAATAGTTACAAGAGCCATACCTGAATTGCTTGTGAGCATCAGTGTAGCTGTGTTTGTTTTATAGTAACCTCTGTATGCTAATGGTGTGCTGGGAGCAAACGCTAACAGGTGTGCAACACATTCTGGCCACCTCAGTTTGTCTGCGGTTTACAGAAGTCACCTATTTGGCAAAGAGTAGCTGAGTAGCAAGTGAAGATAAAGGCAGTACCTCAACATCTGAGCATGGGGGTGAGCCTTGACATTCAGAAGGATTCTCATCAACCTCACTAGGAGCTGATGGTAGTGCTAAATAATATGGAATTTCTCTGATGTCCCTTAATTAAAGCATTCTTTTGTCTTGATTAATGGTGAAAATCATCATTAATATTAAAGACAGTTTTCCTTAAGGGCTTCATTGCTCTAGATTGTACTAAGTTAATATTTCTGGTTTGTTAAAACCTCATTAAAAAAAAGAATTAAAAATCTTAACAGTGTGTTTTCAGTTTGTGACAGATACTGTATTCTGCACAGAGAGGGTTCCTTTTCGTGCATCAGTTTTACTGGTTTATTTTGAAGTAGGATTAATTGTTTGGGTTTTTTTCTGAAATAAAATGACTTATTACTTAAAATGCAAATTGGTTGATTTTCTCAGAAGTGTCCTAGTACGTAGATGTATTAATGTTAAAATGTTAGCAGTGAACAAAAAACAAGGGGAGGGAGGTTGAAAATTCAGATACAAACCATCTTGGAAAGTCTGCAGCAATGCTGGAACCAAAACCAGCACTCTTGAGTCTGAGGTTTCAGGTTTAGGTAAAAAGCCATGTTTAATTAACTTCTATACAGCTTCAGTCACTGTGGCTTCTGGGCAATTGCTGGTTGAGTTTAAAGCTGTGTATCTCATTGCAGGGATACAGTTTCAGTAACTTGTTCTAAAGTAATATGTCACATCATTACATCCTTACTGCTGTAGACATGTAGAACAAGTAAGTAATTGAGATCCTGCTCTACCAACTTCTAGTTCAGACTTGGCACTGGGACATTAACTCATGATTGCAGCTGCAGTGTACTTTCATAGGGGAGACCTTTTAGTTTGGGAGTCAGAAATTAGTAGTGGTTTTGTTTGTTCGTTTTGCAAATGCTACCTTAGCAAAGCATTCCGTGTCTTTTTTTGACATGTATGTTGTGGTGAAGGGTGAGTTTGAAGATTCTGCTTACCTGGAGTAAAATGCTAAGTTGACTACAAATAGCAAGGCCGAATAGGCAGGCTGGGTTTTTCTTTCATTTCTGAGATAAGTCAAGGCCTAATCCATTCTGAGGAGGTGCACAGATCACTGTGTGCCGGGTAAAAATCAATGAGCTGTCAAGCACTGAACTGCTGAGAGAGGAACATGGTGTGCAGGTCAAAGCTGGCCTGCATTTTTGTTGCAGTTGCTCAGGTGAGATCAGGTTCTGCATGACTCTGCTCAGCAAGGACTGCGTGGCTTTTGTAAGCATTCGAGTCCATGGGGAGGCTTTCTCTGAGTTATCTGAGTTAACTGGAAAGAGCTTACATTTTCCTTTGCACATGTCTGAAAATAATATGACATTACTCATCACAAATCTTTACGCTTATTGAGTCTCTGGAGATGTCCTTTTATAACACCTTGTTAGCATATGTGGCAGAATATTTAGCCTTGTTTTCAGAAAGTGATAGCCTATGAGTTAGGGCTTGCTTACATGGGATGGAGATTCTGAGTTTTATATATATGGACAGAAATGGATATGCAGTGTGATTATTTTAAACTTTCCAGAAAACTTCCAGTGTGCATGGAAGCAGACTCCATGCTCAGTTGCACCTCCAAGGGTTAGCAGCAATCTTAATTTGTTTCTCTGTCCATTTGTTGAGGCATCACGCTTGTAACGTTTCTCATCTCAGCCAAAAGACTTGCGAAGGTCCTTTTTATGTTTCTGGAATGGCAAACTGGCATTACCTGTTGCCTGATAGAGTAACTGTTCTTCAGTTTTATATCCTGAACTCTTTAAGAGCTTCCTCAAAAATAGCATCGATCTTAGTGTTTGCATTTACTGCTGCCATAGAAAATTTGTATCCCTCATCTTGGGTCATATTACACGTTCTTTGAATTTGAGCCTGGCAGGCTGAGCTTCATGGCTCAATGACTTCTGAATAGCTCCTTGTGTACCTGTTGTAACAGATAAAACACAATAACACCCTAGGTTTTTTGCTCCCTAAATGCTGGAGATACAATGGTAACACCTAGTGAAATTTGCAGTGATTTCTAATGCTTTACCTCATGGATCTGTGTTTCACACAACTCATTCGGTTTTTAATTTGGACCATTATAGGGTGCCTGTGCCCCAGTGTGCTCAGTGGGGTTAGGGATGTACTTTCACAGTGGATGTCCTTATCCATCCCCACTTACTGGGCTTTAGTTCCTGTTGCAGAGCATTTTCAGGGCACGCAAGAGAATTTCTTTTGGAGGAAACTAAGCTGGAAGATGCCTTCTTGGAGAATACCTAACATGTCCCAGCTGCTAGTGGGCATTCAGTGAATGGCAACAGACCAATGCTGGCCTGAAGTGTGCAAAACATGTATTGTGGATACTGGGTCCTTGTTTCACTTTACAGATGTATTTCTTCTGGAGCGTTATTTACTGGCACAGACTGGCTGTGGGAGCTCAGGTGTCAGAGATGCTGGATCTTTTGGTGACCAGTGAGTTCCCTTCTCTTTTAGTGGAAGGATCAATATATTTGCCTGCACTTTTGGTTTTGTACAAGGAACCTCTCTTCTTATGATCCTTATGCCTGCTTGCCATTTGAAAAATCTCTCTGATCCTCCCTCTATGAATAAGTTTGACCATGGATCAGAGCGTAGTATGCAAGTGGCCATGGGGCCTGTTGACACACTCAGTGGTAGAGTCTGAACTGAGCAATATAATCTTGGCTGTTAAGTTTTGTATTAGACCTTCCTGATATATCTAGCCTTTAACCTGAGATAATATGATCTATTTGGTTTATTTTACTGAGTTGAAAATAGGTATGTTGAAGCAGAAAAAACTCCAAAGAGAAGCAGCCCTTTATTAATGTGTTCAGTTGATGATCCACTGAGAGGTAAGCAGTGGTACGCAACTGGTAGACAAGTGTTTGGTCATCTGCCCATTTACATCAGTCCAGAAACTCCTGTAAGCTTTAGTGGGGAAAGCACTGGATATGCAGTAACCTTTATATACTACTGTAATACTCCTTGAAATGAATCCAACCTAAATCATTCTATGATTCTATGAAAGTTGTGTGGAAAAAAAAAAATGTAGTATTTCACTACAGTTGGTTGTAACTCATTACATTGTATAACTGCAATACAGTTCCCTGTGTCAGGTAAGTGATATCCGAGGCAATGATTGCTTGATTTAATGAACCTACATCCTTATGCCTTTTTTTCTCCTTTGCTTTACAGAAAGTGGACGTTCCTGTGATGCTGAGACACCTGCGGGAGCAGAGAATGTTTATGATCCAGACCATAGCCCAGTACAAGTTTGTCTATCAAGTGCTCATCCAGTTCCTGCAAAACTCCAGACTTATTTAATCTTTTCAAGCATCCCAGACCCAGCTTTGTGGATATGACTGAACCTTACTGATGAACAAGGGGAACTGCCTTGACAACACTGTGTGCATATGTTGCACTTTTTAAAGTTGTCTTGAAAGTAAGGAATGATTGTTCTTTACTAGAGTCTCCCACGGATTATTTTATACAAGATATAATTTATTTTTCTTGGAATAACTTGTGAATTACTTTAATAACTTGTAAAACTTAGTGACCTTCAAATTGAACCACATTTGACATGACTGGTCTGCATTGTAACATATCCATAAGGAAAGCAATCCTTTGTAAAGGTAGTTTACTGGCTTCTATTTTGCTACACAGCTTCTGAAATGAACAGTTATTTGGCAGTGGGCTTTTTCTCACGTAAGAACATTTTGGACCCAGATATGTGGCTTCTATGGTAAAAACAAAGATCTGCTAGATGTCAGCTCCAGCTCTGTACAAGTGGAAGCTTGAAGGAACACAGCCCTGGAGCAGGGAGACCTGAGCCTCTGCACATGCAGCAGGGCATGTTACAGAGAGCTCACACACAGGCCGTTGTGAGGGCAGAGAGTTTTGGGTGCTAAACTGTTCAAATTCCACAAGAATTACAGTTTTAGATTAGTCCTAGAAAAAAGCAATATTGGATCTTTTAAACGAGGACTTTGCTACTGTCTGCAATCTTTGAAGGGATTTGTAAGAGTTGTTGAAGCAGTACAGGGTGAAGTGCAGTGACCCAGAGCAGACTGGTCAGTGAATGAGTCTTTCCAGTAACTGGTGGACTGTGGGCTGAACAGTGGAGAAATTTCAACTAAATGCAGCTGAAAAAACCTCAAATCAAGCACCATCTCATGAATTACATGAAAAGTTTTACTGCCCTGAGGCTCACCTCCTGTAGAAATGAAGTCTCATTTAGGTTAGGCATCTCCAGTTGCCTTAGTTTCACGTGTGAACTATCATCTTCAGCACTGTAATCCTTTTACTTTCTAGTCATTTGAACTTTGTCACAATGATTGATATGGTCTTTCCTCTGTATCTGAGACCTCCAAACACTGACCCTTGAGAGCTTTAACTCAGTCTGCCTTGATTCTTCCTCCATCAAAGTCTTGTGGTTTATGAACATATGGAGCAGTCTTCCTTTTGGTATTGGCAAACCTCACTTTGTTAGGGTGTTTTTTGTATTAAGTTGCACAGACCATCTCTTTTCTCTGTCTGGTCACTTTGGATTCTCCCTCCTATTTATTATTACTATTTTATCCTGGTAGTGTTCAGGGATTCCAAGGATTAGGGGGATGTATAAATATATAAAGGAAAAATGGTCCTTGCCTGAAGTTTACAATTAGAACAGAAAAGGGAAACAAACCTCCTCTGCTGCATAACTAGGGCACAGATTCTTAACTGGCTTGCCCTAGGCCAACAGTAAAATATGTGACAGAGCTAAGAAGAAATCCATGTGTCCTCTTAAGTATCTCAGCAGTTAGACCTGTCCTCCTCTCGCTTTCTCACCCTCTGTCCCTCAGCATTGGCTAGCTGTTTTGCACAACTTAGTCCATATCCCTTTTTCCAAACCGTTTATTTCACTGGAGTAAAGCACGTTAGGAATTGCCTTGCGGTATGTGCATGGTAGCATTTACTTACAGTTATTTAGAAACAATAGTAAGTGTACTTTTTAAAAAATTTTAAAAGGGGGGGGAAAAAAAAGCGCTTTAGCATATTGTGGTGGGACTCCCACACTGTTATTTCTGGTGTAAGAGATGGAAAGGAAAGTTCCTGCACTGATGTGGCTCCCCTCCTCACACTGACTCCTCTTCCCATGTCTGCACGCTGCCACCCTCCTGTGGGCTGTCCAGCCCAGCTTCGACTTGGCAGTCCTGTCGGGTCGCTAGAGAATGGATCAGGCTGGAGAGGAGCCCTGGAGGCCTCTGGTCCCAGCCCTGCTCACCCCACGGCTTATCCAGGGTCATACCCAGTTTCAAAAATCTCCAAGGGTGGAGATTTCGTGGCCTCCTGGGACACGTGATGCAATGCAGTTACTCTGTCATGGTGAAATTATCTTTCATGGTATCCCTTTCCCAGATAAATATAATCTTTCAGTCCCATCATTGCTTTTCTGCGGCATCCCCACCTCTGGCCCCCGGTCAGTACACAGAGGCCTATGCCTACAAGCACTCTCAACTTCAGCACTAAAGGAACCTACACATCTACCTTTCCCTAAAATCAGTGGGAGCTTAAGGTAACGCTCTGTACCAGAACGTTTCTTAAATATATTTAAAACTGCGCTGTGTCAATTTGGTGCTCTGCAATGCAGGCCTAACAAGGTGACAAGGATCCTGGTGGAGACTTCTAGCTACCAACTAATGGTGAGGAATTATTTAGCTGTAATATCTTGACCATCTTTGTTTTAGGGATCATTTGGGTTTTCAGTCAACTTCAGTTTTCCTCTAATTTCTTCTGCCAATGCCAACATATCTCTTGTTAAATTAGCAGCAACCATTTAAAGTCTTTTCAGCAGCATCTGCATGATAATTGCACAGAGATGCTTTATATCTGGGAAACAAGCCAAGGAATAAACCTTGAAGCAAAGTGTATTAAATTAGTTATCTCGTTATAACTTTTTGAATAATTTCCTAATGATGAATTAAATTTGAACTCAGGGCTGTCAAGTCCCATTGCTCTACTTGGATGTGAGAAGTAGAAAATCAGGAGGGAAAAGAATCTGTTCCTATGTCGTCTTAGTCAGCTCTTCTCAGCTGAAATGTATACTTCTGTTTCTACAATAAGCACAGGAAAGTTATTGCAAAGAGAATGTAAAGAGCTATGTTTGAAAGGAAGAAAATTAAGCAAATGTTTTTTATGTAAAGATGCATCACAGGTGTCTTAGAAAAATATTAATTACAAAATGGCACCAAAAATCCTTTCCACATTAAGTCAGTGCCTACTAATGAGCCAAGTAAGTGGCCATGTAGTAAACAGTCATTTCCAATTAACTCCTAACGTGGCTGGTATGGTAGATAGAGGCCAATGTGACTCACTTTTTCCCTTTCATTGTCAAAGAATGGTAATTTTAAACTTTTCCTTTCATCTGACTTCAATGTATTCTTTCCTACTAGATTTTATCTTGCCTAGATTTGCTAATATCATAAGTGAATTGGGCTGGTGCATGTCTTCAGAGGTTCGTTTCCATCCCAGCTTGCAACCAAACCTCAGCATGCCGATGTTTTATGATTGAAATGTGATACAGTTTTGTAGGGGAAAAACTGAACCTTCTGACTTTGAACCTGTTGTAGTTTTAGCAGACTGAAATTGCTTGGACAGTATTTCCTAACCTTTAGGGAGTGACAGGAAAATGCATTTTGCATCCAATTTTATTAGTCACAGCAGGAATGAATGCATGAGACTTAAAGCAACAGTACTGTTTAGTTTGTCCCACAGACTTTAACAGCAGAATCCTTAAGTAGAGAAGGAGGACAGTTTGAAGTTTCTGTATGTTGTGTTGCTTTTTTTTTTAACATCAAAGCATGACAGTGCATAGGTTCTAAGAGACCTGTTTCATTCATTTGGACTGAAGTCTGGATTGAAAATCTCACAAAGGTGCATCAATGGTCAATGAACAGAGGTGCACCTTAAGAAGTTTGAGACAAGCAGTCTCCTCCCAAGGTGCCCATGTTGTAGTCTGACATGTTCAGCCAATGCTCACTGACTTTCTGAGAGAGAACTTGGAGTGGATGGGGAAGTCCACCTTGGGAATCCATTGTGTATGTTTTCCTTTCTGTGTAGTCTTCACCTGTATTTTACCCCTTTTTTTTTTTTTTCCCCTTTAAACTCATACCAATGATAGAATTGAGGTTGTTGGCATCAAATTTTTGGTTAAAGTTATGGTCTGAGCATTTCATGCCTAACATTGTCCAATCAGGGATGGGAGAGATGACAGCTGAGTTCTGACACTGCTCAGTGCTGTGGGTATCCTGTTTCCTACCCAGGCTGCACTGGGTGATGGTGGCATTCGCTGCTCAGGTCCTACCTGTTCCAGCTTCTCCACAGGCTGCTTTGGTACCTCTTGTCCTTGATTACCTGAGGAAAGGTGAAGCTTGTTCCACAAACTTTCTCCTCTATAGGGACCCTAAATGCTCAGTCCTATTAGAAATACCTTTTCCCTAAACTAGTTTCAGCTGACAGGAGACACATCTGTGAGAACTTATTCAACCTCTTGCTAATGCAGTTCTTTTATAAAAGTACACTGAAGGACATTTCTGTTCCACTTATTTAAATCAGTTGCCTCAGCTACAAATATTATTAAATATTTGCATGATTTCAAGACCTTTTTTAAAAATTTACTTTCTTGTAAACAGAGAGAAATGCAAGTGGCAAAACATAGGTTGGAAAAGAGTAAGTCTCACTGCTTCAAGAGATGGTCATTTTAAGCTAATACGTTATTTTTTTGATCCAATACCTGTTATGTCTGTGTAGCCCACAAGCGACTCTAAAATAAATGCTGATGGGCAATCTCATACTTCGATACAGCCCACAAATCTGTGGGGAAAATTCAGCAGCTACTGACTGTTGCATTCTCAACAGCTGACTTCTCACCGGTCTCCTGGGCCGAGATGACAACTAAATTAGGTCTTGTCAGTCTCGCTAACACTTCGTGAACTGTGTGCTCAGAAAGTGGAAGCATCAGTATGGCTGATACCTGCTGTAGCAGCTCTCACGCATCATTGAGAGGTCAGAGTTAAATTTTGCTGCTTGTCTGTGTGGAAAATTATGCTTTACATCCAGAGAGCTAGAGTGGCACCCACTGCATGACATAAAAGACATCATATTGAAGGAGCAAATACCAGAATTGACCTTGAAAGGGAAGCACTGCATGAAAACATCATTTGGCCACCCCTCTACAAAATTGGATATAAATCAGCTGATGTATAGTCCAAATCATATGGAATTTGGACATGGGTTTTGATGCTAACAAGAGAAAGGTTGCGAGTTGAAAACCCCGAGGGCATTTGTCCCCAGCTCGTTCTTAGCCTTCTAGAGAGGTTTTCTTGTAGAATCTGGTGCTATGGGAACTACAGCTGCCATCTGAGTCTTTAGAGAGGAGGAGGATGTACATGCGGCTGCATGCAGCCTTGGCTTGCAGGGACTGTGACTTGAGGAAGGGAACAGCTGGCTGCTGAGCAAACAACACAAGATGGAGGTCTTAACCATAGATAAACTATTAGATTGTGAAACAAAACATTTAGTGCATAGTGGTGTGTGTTTACTTTGAATATTTATATAAACTCTGTCAGTGTTTTTAGAGCATCTTAGGCTACAATTCTGTTGGTTCCTCTCAGCCATTTTTTGGCTGGTGTTTCTTTGAAGTTTTGTTGCCTGTGCTTTATGTGTACCCTCACTGAGAGCTTCCTACATGCTACAACAGCAGGACTTTGCCTTTGGAAGGTGAACTGAAGTCAGCTGTAAAATAGCAGCTTTCACTGAGGACTCCCAGCACAATTTAACAGCAAGGGAAAGACGGATCCCTGAAATGAATACAGTGCTTAATAGTTTTAGTCTTCCAAATCACCTGGGTAAGGACTCAGTGTTTTGGATGCTCAGCTCCAGGTATTTCAGGGGCAGTGTTCCCTGATTAGGCAGGCAGGAATAAAAGACAAAGGCTTCCCACAAACTACTTCCATGGCAGGTTGGAGGTCACACCCTGTCTTGGACAGTGGCTGGCAGCTGACACTTAAGAATTATGAATGTGTCTGGAAGAGGGTGCTCAGCCCCTCTAGCCCACCTGGCAACCAGTCCTTTAGGGACTTCTGGAGGCAAAAGTTATATCCTGCTTACTGTGTTTAATAACTACTGGTTCATCTTCCATGAATCACATTACCTTTTCTTTAGAACTCATTTATTCCTTTGGCCTTCACAATGTCCTGTGGTGGTGAGTCCTACAATTTAATTATACATTATGTCTGTAAGAACTTCCTTTTTGTGTATGTTAAAAAGAAGTACTTTCTTGCTGCTACTCGGTCTTTAAAAGAAAATAAATCTTTAGTGCCAGAAATGCTGTTAATAGGGTGTTTATCCTGTTGAGATTGCTCCATATGGAAAATGTGTTTTCCTCATTCGTAACATACCTTTTTTTTTAGCTCTTTTACAAAGGAAGAAAGTTTACACATGCAGATGACCGTAATATTCCCATGTATAATTGTGTGGGACATGTGTTAAATGAAATAACATGTTTAAGTAAGTTTTATGTCACTGGATTTTACTCTCCTGTTTTACTTCAGTATTTTGATGCTTCCTGTTTTATTTGTTCCGTAATTCTGTACACAACAGTTTAGCACAAAACAGTGATCTGACTCTCACAACCTCATTGTATGTACACATTTTGTAGAGACATGAGACATCAGTTGTATGCTCTTCCTGCTCCCTACTCCCTCCTGTTAGGGCTGAATGGCAGAACTATTCTATGCTATTGAAAGCCTTTACAAAAAAAAAAAAATCTATGCATGCTATTTTATATTCTAATGTATTATTCATATCAGTACATAAGCTTATGCTTGTCAGTTTTATCTTGTGTATAGAACTGATTACTTTTGACAGTATTTTTGCACTGTTTCTTTTCTTTCTCTTTTTATAAAGTTCTATTCAGCATTAATTGACTGCAATAATTTTTTACCCCTTTCACTGCCTTTGTGTAAATAGTTTCTTATACGCTTTTGCAAATATGAGAATGTCTTCAGTCACTAAGGTTTTTTTGGTAAGGCTGTCCTTCATATTCACAGTATACAATAAACCATTTTTTTTCAAGGAAAACTATGCTTGTGTTCTTGCCTCTACCAGCTTCACGTTTTGTATTTGCACCTACTGTGCTGGTGTTAATGTCCCGTGTTAAACTGACAGGCACAGCCAGGGCCACAGTGATGTAAACAGTAATCCAGGTTCACAGGAACAAGGTTCCTACCACTGCTCAGGCTAGGCTAATCCTGCTCTTCAGTGTTGAAGTAGTCTGGGCTCTGGACAGACTTTCTGAAATGAAGGTGCTGTTTCCCTGGACAAGAGTTTAATGACAAGATAAGGTCAGCTGGTGCCTTCATTCTAGGCTGGGCTGTAGTTAAGGGGCCCTGGCTTTCTGGAATCTTAAGATCTGGTGCAGTTTTATGTACTCCAGCAACAATTGCTGGTTAGAGAGCAATGAAAGCTTTCAGCAAAATGAGCTGACAAACCCTTGTTCTCTAGCAGTTTTATTTTCAGAGCAGGGCTTAAAGAAAGAAAATATGATGAAGTTCTTAATGGTGATGTGTCCTCTCTCCAATCTCATCCTACTTTATAACCAGTGGAAGCAGTAAGGAATGGTCATGTAGTTTTATTGTGCAACATATTTTAACTTCAGTGCTGGAAGTACACAGCCACACTCTCTCCTCCTTTTCCTTCCCCATTCTTAAAAGCGATCTCCTGCCATTGATCTAAATGGAGAAAAAAACCCCTCCAGTCTTATATATGGGCAGAGAAAGCCCAGTCCTGGGTTTTTTCCTCAGAAAATGTTCTTGTTCCTCTATTGAAAGCAATTGCTAACATGTTAATAGAATAGTTTCAATCCACAGGAGGGAAAGGTTTGGCTATAAGGAAATATGAGCTCTCCTCTGCAATAAATTCACTTCAACCTGTAAAGGGGATTAAAAAGCCAGAAGTTGCACAGTTCACATCTCGTGCAAGCCTTCGAGCCCTGCGGTAGGTGCCAATGTTCTCTGTACAAGACATGCTGAGCTCGAGGTCCTTACAGCAGTGAATCCCTCCTCAGCCAGGAGATTCACCGGCTGAGGGAACAGTGGTAGCTTTCCTGCACAATGCACTGAATTCATCACCCCCCTTTCCCCTTTCTCTCAGCTAAGCCACTGCAAACAAAAATGATTTGTGAAAAGAGGAATTAGATACTGAACCACCACAAGAAAAAGTACAGCTTTTGCTAATTAATTTGTCAGATTAAAAAAAACAACTTGGGCAAAAGTAGATGTCACAAAACTACTGCACCCATGGAGGTGTACAAGTGGAATCAAGAGGGGTCAAGACCACTTTATTTACTTTACACAAATAAGATACACATTGGAATCCATAAAGAAAAAAGTGACCATTTTTGCACATGAGCTGTCAAAAGGCATAACCTTTAAGAAACCATGAATGTTTCCTTAAAAAAAAAAAAAGAAAGAAAAAAGGCAATTGTAGATGTGTGGAAACTAGGAACATTTTGCAAGGCCTAAGTGTGTTTGTCATTCCAATTATAGGACAGAACTGTGTTCATACTCTACCGCTTTTCAAAGCGCTCCTGAAGGTTTCCATAACAAGGCTTTTTAAATAAAGGTTTGAAGGATTGCATAGATTCAAAGGCTCAGTGGTCCTCTAATTCCTTTTTGATCTCTGAAATGTATGGATGATCTTTCCCATGTGCTACTTCCATGATAGCAATTGCCTATGAAAAGAAAAAATATTCACACAATTGATTCATATATAACACCAGGCTATAAATACTCTCTTTAGAGGTTTGAAACAGTCTGACACCTCGAGCTACTTTTTGTCCCCTTGTAGTCATAAACCCAGTAGGAAATAAAATGAAATTCAAAACTAAGTAATAAAGGTTTTACATTCAGAGAATACACCTTTCATCTTAAAGGATCCCAAAGCACCTTTCAAAATTATATTCCTGACAAAACTACTTTGAATGCAACCAGCTCCAGGACAGAAAACTGCAAGTGGGGTGGGTAATATTCTGGCAGAGGACTTAACCAGTATCAGACGGAGCTCTGTTCCTACCGATTTATCCTTCAACTGTCTGACGAGCAGGCCTATTGCAGAAGTTAAATTAAGGCACTTCAGACTTGATTTTGTAAACCCTCCACCGGTACCAGAGGCTACCAATGGTTTATGAAGGAAGCAATTGTTTAGGTAACCACTGAGGCAAAAGCAGGATCTTGTCAGATTCGGACAGATGCTGCTGTGCCTGACTGCCTTCTCACCTACAGCCTGCTCTGGCCCTAAGAGTGAACGCATCAGGCAGCCAAACCCACTGACTTGCGGTTTCCTGCCACTATCCCCACGGCATTGCAGAGTGGGTGTCGAGGCAAGATTTCCACTTCAGGAAAGGATAGCAGTGGCCCCGAACATATAATAAAAGGCAGCAGTAGGTAGGGCTGAAAGAAGCAAGTTCATCTAAGTCTGAGAACATTTAAAGACCACAGTGCTGAGACAAAGCAAGGAATTGCAGCATCCTAGCCCTCAGAGCATTTAGTCATTTTCTCCTTGGGAAACTTTTATGGAATCATGCTCTTATGTTTGTTAAGTCAGTACAACAAGAGCCTTTGGTTCCACCTCAGCAGCAGTGCAAAATGACTCCATTCCCCCTCCTGCCCAAAAGAAGAAAGGAGGGCCTTCTGGACGAGCTGCTCGCAAACTGAGAGAGAACAATAGTTTTGTTTTTCCACTAAATCCCAAGCATCAGGGGCTGGGATAACTTTGGGCAGTTCCTGTAGGCAGTTTTTGGAAGTGAGTCATTAGAAAATGTTTGTGTTAGGAAGCTAACTACGCCAACAAATCTACCTCCAGTTCCCAACCCCCCATCCCAGGTTCCTACTGGCACAAATCCCAGTTTTAGTCAAAGCTTTAACACCACAGCAAAGGAAACCCTACGCTAATTTTAAATTAGCTAATAGTTAAATTTTAGACCATATATTCTTGTAGTATCTTTCACCATGGCTGGATGGCTCTGTTATTGCTGGCTAAAAACTTGCCAGCATCTAAAAAGGAAGAAAGAAAAAAAAATCATGACATTCCACACCAGGTCATTATATGCTACAGTAGTCACTGATGCTTAAGAAACTAAAATACACTTCTGTCCAACAACAATAGGGGAAGAAAGTCAAGAAACATGGTACAGACTAATAAAAAAAATAGAAGAATAAAAAACGAAAGTATAAGGAACACACTAATAAAAAGGGGTGAAGAAAAATGTAAAACCAAATGCTGTATTTGCCAATTTCAGCCTTACCAGATGCACTGAATTCCCTTCAGCTATTTAAAAATCAATTGGTTCCAGAACAAATAACTACCAAAAACATGCCTAGTTTAATTTGGATATAGAAATCACCGACTTCAATGAAACACTATGTGCCTTTTATAAGAGCAAAGCATTTTTCCTGCCCTTAGCTAGCAAGCGAGAAGCTTCATTTACACTAGTTCAGCTCTAGCTCAGTGCAGAATGTATAGCAAATGTTTAAGCATAATGCTCACTCCAGCTGCTGCAGTAAAGTCCACCGTGAAAAGGTAAGACCCCTTGTATGCAAGAACAGACCTATACTCCATCTTTGGAAAAATCAAAACTGAGCCAAAAATCCAGTAACCAAATATATTAACACATGGTGCATTTCCTACCAAGCCAGGCTTACTAACAGAGAAGCACGTAGCATTTCAATGATCCCATGCCTGAACGGGTATTATTAATGAAGAAACCAGGAAATAAATACCCTCTTCAGAGCTTTAACTCCAGCCATTCTGTTCTCCAGTGCCATATACAGTCTCCCTAATTTCAGCCACATGGAGGCAACATTCAGCGAGTAGGAGGGATAATGTTTACTGCAAGAGAGAAAGAAATTCAGCTTTATCAAACCTGGCAGTTTCATAGCATTTTCCCAGCCCCCGTCCCCCTCTCTGGGGGCAAGAAGCTGCCTCTCCTTGCCCCTGCCCATTCACTGCTCATCCCCTCTGCCACGACTGCCAAGACTCAGTGCCAATTGTGTCTGGGATAGGGACGCCTGTCAATTGGGAATTGAACTGAAACTACCATATGCCTCTGAACAGCTGTCAGATGGCAATGACTTTCTGCCACTAGTTTTAATCTAGCCAGCTACAGAAAGAGACTGCATTGTTCTGAGTTTTTGGAGCCACCCTACACTCGCAGAAGTAACTCTGCCTATTCCACAATAGTTGGTCTTTAATGGAAAGCGAGGGGCCCTCAGCAGTGCGACAGCACACATGCCATTCTGTACTCGCACACACTGAGCTAGCGGAGTCCGGTTCAGCAGAGCTGACCTGGAATGCCAGGCTCGGAGCCAGAGGAGCTGGGCAAGTCCCAGGGAAGATAAATAGTACTGAGCCCCAGGGGGGGGAATGTTGGCTCCTTCTCTGTATCACTGCTCTCTGCCAAGTGATCTGTGACTTTACGTTGGCATCTGCTCCAAAGGGAGAGCTTTACTTGCGCTTCCCCCAGCTGGCAAGAAAGTCATGTCTCAAGATGAGAATCTGCCTGGGAGATTCATGGCAGGATCAGATACAGCGCGGAACTGGCAGGCTCTAATGAACGAGAGCACTACTGTAAAAGCACAGAAAAATTTATCGGAGAGAGTATTAATTTTTTCCTGCAGAGGCTGCGTGCTGCCTTGCCCCACACGGGGCTTCAGCCTGCACATTCTCCCACGCCTCCAGCTCTAGGGCAGTGGAGATCAGGGCACCCACAGCCTCCGAGTGCAGGAGCTGAGCTCAGCTCCAGCTCCCTCTGCTGCTCAGCCCCAGCCCTGGGACAGGGCTCTGCTCTCCTGCAACCGGGACCACCGTGCTATGGCAGAGAGAAAGGACTGGGAGAGAGCGGGAGGTTGGCGGCAACAGCGGGCTTTGCCTCCATTACCTTACACAAAATATTGACTGCAGATGCAATTCGAAGCTCTGCTTCAGTAAAGTACTAGGATATTCAGAAAGCCAGTATTTATCTAGCTAAGCAGAACTAGCACAGTACCCAAGGTGGTACAAACTTATTTTGAGAAACCAAAGCAAGCACCTTCTGCCATATATTGCAGACCACATTTTGACAATAACAAAATTTGTCCCAGCATTTAAACATTCCTTTTTGAGCACTGATGTCATGGGTAGCGTGTTTATACAATACGTACTGAGAGAACTGATCTCTGCCCAAACTTGTCTTAATTATTCAGATTACAGAATTAGAGCACTAGAACAAAAATAGTGAGTCTCCTATTTACCTGTATGGTCTGATAATTTTTTGCCCATAACGCAGTGCACCTTCCCAGTCCTGCACGTAGAGACAGACACCCATGGCTTGGTACATCATATGTAACATGTAAACATTACTGTCTTCAAACACTGCACCCATCTTGTCCAGGCTGAGTTCACAGATCTCCAGTAATTCACTTGGAGGTATGAAGAAGTCAAGGAACCCAATAAACAGAGGGCCTCTCATCAGACAACTATCGGGTAACGCCAAAGAAGAATCGACTTCAACTTCAGAATGGTTCTGAGAAGCCCTCTTTTCTCTCAAATGGCATCAAAGCATCCATGCTACAACCCCAGAGCTACTCTGAGAGGTATTCTATACTCAGAGCTATTCTGCTCATGAGATTATTCCCCCTCCTACTCAGATATTCTACAAAACTAGCTTTCAGATTTAAAAAGCAACAAAAAAAAGTAGCTTTCCTGAATCACCACCGCACCAGCAATGTGTCAGAAGGCGGCAGAGTGAAATTCCCCATGCAGTGGGTACTGAATCGGCATGAGATAGCCTGGTCTGCTTCTGGCCCAACGGATCTTGCATTTTTGTCCAAATCGCACCACTGTTACAACAGGTAGGCTTGTGCCCATCAGCAATAGCTGCAGCCTCACATGCAGTCTTTCAAAACAGGGCAATACTACAGCACACTAACACAAGCATGCACCTATGCTCACTGGCTTGTGTGGAGACAGCCACATGCTGCACTCCATGGAACTGAGAACCACACAGGAAGGCACAAACACAGGGTCTCACAATCCCACACCACCTGCTGTGTTAAACCACCCCTTGTCTCCATGGACAACTCTTCAGAGACAAAGAGGGCAGAGGTAAGTCTAACTTCTAACGGTCATAGCATTTCTCCTGCAGGTACTTCTGAAGCAATCCAGCAGGTAAGACTTTTAGGTCACACACCAAGCCAGCGGAGTCAGGGTGAGACAAAGGATATATTTGTAGTGTTTGGCTCTCCTGAATTCCTCAATCACATTCCTGGCATATTTGATCATGTCCCGTACCGTCTCTGCTGATGGAGGATCATTCAACTTGCGGATTTCCAGTTTCTCTTTATCCTGAAGGAAACACAATGGATGTTATAAATGCAGGTTCCAAGCCCTACAAATAAAGGTGCACCTGCTACACAGAATTACTCTAATAAAAAGACACAGATGGGAACTTAAGCTCTTCAAAGAATGTAAAAACAAAGGTAGAATGTGCACCTGCAGTTTTTCTCTAAAGCCTTGGCTGGGAACCCTAGAATCCTCTGCACCTTCCAGTTCATCTGACATTCTCTACTTCCATGAAGTCTCTTTCTTTTGAAAGATCCAAGAGCTTTTCGATTTTGTGATGAAAGCACTTTTACATAGGAAATTTCACTGCTTCCGAGAGATTAGGGATTAAAACAAATTTAGTTTCAAGGGTAGAAAAGCCCAAATACCTTAGGCCTGCCACCAAGTGATAGCTCAGTGGAAAATGAGATGATATTAAATACAGAAAAGGATCCTTCATATCTACAGACAAAAATATTTCGTTATTTCTGCTGGACAGCTCCACTTACTCTGATCTTTCTATCTAACTTAGTACTTCATGAAGAGTCAGCTGCAATCTGGAGACAATCTTTTGCTGTTTAAGCCTCACATCGTTGCTCGATTTCTTTTTCATTTATTATTTCATCTGCCAGCTGAGAGGACTACAGGGGACTCTTTCCAGAGCTGAAGGAGGCTGAACAACAGGTGATTCCAAGAGTAGCACATTGTTGGAAATCACAGATGAAATCCTGGCTTTGTTAAACTCGGTGACAAAATTATCATGGTAACTGTGGGGAAAAACACAACTACGGTATTAACAGAATGGCCTCAAACAAGAATACTGGGTACTATTTGGAAAAAAAAGTTACAAAAGGTGACACCATTTAGAGGAAGAAGATGGTTGTCTGGTGAGTTTGGCAAGCAGCTCTTAAAAGGACACCTTTATAAAAATGGGGGGAAAAAAATGATCTGGCACTTAAGGATCAGATTATGCCAGCCAGACTGATCTTGGCTGGAATGACAGATGAGCCACACAAAGCTCAGTTCTCCTAGGACCTTCAGTGAAGGAGGTCCAAACGGTTGCACAGGCACAGTTGTTTCAGGATCTGTTGGGGCTGGGTACCTTTTTTTATTCTCCATAAGTGCTCTTCTTCAAAATAACTAACACCTTGTTTTAAGGAACGCTGTCTGGATGTCTGCCTTTGTCCCTTGAAGGGCACCAGGTGATATCTAATGAACATAAATCTGACCTGCACTTCACAAGGGGCTGTGACCCAGGACCGCCCTGTCCGTCAGAAGATCGATACGAGGCCATTGCAGGAAAGCCCATTTCGCAGATTTTGCTGGGTCTCCAAACCACCCAACAGTGTCATACAGTGCCACCTAGAATTGACTGCGATGTCCCAACCAGGAACTGCAGCAGCATTCTATCCCAGAACAGGACCCCAGAAATGCCCCAAGCAAGATTCACTAGCTGAGAGTTGGTAGAAAGTTACAAAAAAAAAAAAAGGAGTTCTGAGCTAAATTCTTTTGGCCAGGTAGCATACTCACAGTATAATTACCTATTTTTAACAAAGTTTTCATCTGTGCTTTGTAGTTCAACTTTAAATAGGCCTCCACCAGGAAATTTCCTGATGTGTCATGGTTACAGTGGAAAGAATGAGTATCAGAAAGTCTTCTAAACAGAAAAACAGAACCACCACCCCCCCATTATCCTACTTTTCAAAATGTAATTAAACCAGATAGAATATCACATCTAAGGACCTGGGTAGGTGCTTTCACAGTCAGAAGCACATTTCACACTGAATTTATTACCTTTTCTTTTGTAATGCACTCCCTGCAATCACAATTAAAGAAATAGGAGTCTCTTAACCGGTCATTTCTGTCTTCTGTGGGATACAACAGGTCAATATAGCTGGTAAAAACCTACATGGTAAAAACATAGCAGTCAGTGAAAGCAGTATAACTATACATATTTATCACTACTAGTTCTGGTCACATAGTGTAACATTCATGCAACTTGTGGACCCCTGCAGCCACATCACCTGCCTGTTCCTTCACATTCCAAGCTTCTCGGCAGCATCAGGAGTTGCCATTTGTGAATGCAATCTGAAGAGAAGCGTTTCCTTTGCTATTCATTATGGAATTTCCCTCAAATATTACCCTGGCTTAAACCCAGGACAGCAAGATTCAGGTGTGGATAAGGACACTATCACAGCATAAATCTCAGGCTTCTGTCAGACTACAAAGAGATGCCTACTTTTCAAAAGTAAAATAATGATTTCAGGTATCCAGCCTAGCATAAATTACAGCGGCCTGTTTTTTCAGAGGCTGGAATCTCAAATTTTTCTTTCTGAAAACCTACAAAAATTGAGGCAAGAGCAGTCACTAGTAACTTTAGAAACTTAGGACCAGACCTTTAGATCTCTGAAGAAAGGCCCAGTGCTCCAGTTCTAGGAGAGTTAATACCAGATTTACTTCAGCAATAATATTTTAAAGGAAAGAAAATCTGCTTTTGAACATTTTAAAGGCCCTTCACATGCACTATTCTTAAGTTCTCCTCTACTTGAACAGTCTTCAGAAAAGAACCCCTGCAATTAGATTTAACGCTCTGTTTTTGAGATCTCCCCCAAGAAACATGTCATATGTACAGCGCAGTTTATCATTTTGCAGACCAAGGAACAGCTTTAGTTCCATTTCATCATTTATAGTTATTTGGAACGTTCTGCTCAGTCTTTATGCTTAAGGTTTCTTTCTTCTTTAAAGTACAATGTGCAAGTAATTTCATACAGTACATGTTCTTCTTAGTCTGTGTGATCTCACACTCCTCTCCTCCCTTCCCTGTTTTCAAAGCATGCAAAATGCAGGAACTACATCTACAGCAAAAACTCCAAGAATGTTGCAATGCAGTGGCTGCATCGAACCTGAAGATGGAGACACAGGCCGTAAGACCACAGAGAGCACAAGCGAAATCAAAAGCTCACATTTACAAAATTTTTAAGTGCCAGAAAAGCAAACGCGCAAAAGCCAGGAGGTCCTGGAGAACTGATGCAGCTTCTAAGACACAACTCAATCAAAAGAAGATGCCAAGCAAGGTAAATACTCCACATCTCTACATTTCACAGTAAGCCCTCCCCAAAAATGCTGAAAATGTCCAGGATCCTGCAGTAGAATCCCAAAACCAGGATCAGTCCTTGTCCATTACCATAATGCATTTGCAGTGACTGCCAACATCACAGACAAATCATCACTAGTAAATGGCATAAAAATAAGTTGCTCACCTGAGTCATTCACCCTTGGCTCCAGCAACTAAATTCACTTTGTTCACAATGGTGAACAGCTATAATCCACAAAAATAACCTCTCTCCCCTTCTTCAAAACTCGTATCATGTACTTCAGAAAGCGATAAGAGTTATCAAAATAAAATCTGAAATTATTTTTATGAGCATTAACCTTGCCCACTAAATTAACATTAGCAAATGAGCCACTGAAACTGCGCAAACTCCATCCCCAGAGAGAATGTTCTGTATCATCATTCCCTGCAGATATTTGAACATTCCCGTCAACTCTGTTTAACACCTTTTTTATTAAAAGCAAAAAGCAGCTCTGTTGCTGAATACTCCCTGCCAAGTTCATTATTTGATTGAGAAAGTTTCAAGGTAAACCCAGAGCCTTCCTCAATTTCACAGAATTTTATCCATCACTATTCAGCTTCACTCCACCTAAAAACACACTCTTGCTGTTCTGTGACATCCCAGCAAACACCACTGAGGTGATATGACCGAGTCCCGTGTTTTGTGGACGTTCTGTCCAAACAGAAGTCAGAGGACTTATCTGTACCCACTTACCTTGTTTATTCTGGCTTCAATTTCAATACATTACTATTCTACTGGGAACTATTATAGCAGTAATAATTTGCTTTGATCTTGGAATTTCAAAGCACCAGCCAAACACCAGTAAACTCAGCCTCATTTTACAGATGGGTAAACTGAGACAGAGGCTGGCAGATACACAGTGACTGCTGCAGGTGCCCTTCCCTTGTTTTAGCACAAAACAGGATACTGCCTCCGAGAATCACTTCAGTCCTCCAGAGCCACCCCAACTTTTCCAAAGCAACATCTTACACTTCTCTGAGAAACAAGAGATCCTTCCTCGCTATTATTAAATTGTCACCTAATTGAAATGGATCCTGAAAAGCAGAATGGATCCTACTTTTAGGATGCATGCGTACAGCGTACATTCAAACACAGTGCATTTACCTCTTCTCCAGGCTCAATCTCTTTAACGGCTCTGACTTCAGCCAAGGTCCCCTTGTAAGTTACAATCACATTTGGACAGCAGCTGTGGTTCATCAATGCAACACTGTAAAAGTAGAAAAGTAAATCTTTTCTGCCCCCTACCACCAAAAGCAACAGGCAAAAAGTTAAGCACCACTTCACAAAACACATCAGCCTGAAAGATAAGAGTCAGGCTCTCTCTGTAAGCTGTTTTATTCTGAGGCTTAACATGAAGGTAACCTTGGGAAAATCTGTTGTACTGTTATTTATTCTAATGATATGGAGAATGGCTGTGCTAATGAATCATTACAATTTTTAAATCCTATTATTGCAGGACTAGGCAACTTATTTTCCATTCTTATAGTGCTATGGGACAGCTGACAGGGTTGTTCACATAGCTTAACTATCAACATCCTATTTAGGTATCTATGACAGACAGACTGTTTTCCTCAGAGAAGAAAGAAACAAACACATTTAACCTACAGGACACAAGCAAATACAGGAAAACAAAAGTAATTTGCTGCATCACAACTTAAGATACACGTTAAAATTTTAGCTGGTTTCTGTGCAAACATAAACAGCCTCCATATTTGAAGTGGGAGGAAAGATATCTCTGTTATACAAGCACACGACTCGCACAAGAACTTGGGACTGCTAGAGAAAAGTACTCCCCCTTACTACCAAGCTTGCAGAAAGCGCAACTTGCTGCTTATTTGAGATAAAATTTATAAAATGTTAATTCTTTCTTTTCCAATACAGCTAAATAATAATTGTCTCGTCAGCTCACAGGCATAACTGCTAAGTAGAAAAGATCTGGCTCTTGCATGCTGAGCACTTACAAAGGATGGTGCTGGACATGTTTCCAGAACATTTAATGCTCTCCTCTCCCCACCATGACCCTGATCCTGGGCATTTCAAGCCCTTAATCAGGGCTAGATCAGGGATATGGACTTCAGACAGACCTGCCTGAAGAAGCAGAATCTGTGAGGCAAGGACTATCTACTACTGTCTGTATGCAGACTTAGCAAAATCAGGTCCTGCTTGAATTGGGCACCTGCAAGTTTCAGATTACTTTGACATAGGTAAGATACTAGTAACCTATGCCTCACAAGGAAGTCAACCTAAGCGGACAGTGATAATACTTTCAGTACAGGGCTTGCAAAGAATAGGGGCAGAAAATACCCTCCTTTGCTAGCACATTAAGTGGAAAGGACAGACTTAAAAGGAAGAAATGTTCCTCAGCCTTAAAGAGAGCTGTTCTCCCCCATCCGCAAACTGCAGTTAACACTTAACATCTGCAGTGATTTGTAAAGCTAAGAAGCTTGTACGTATTTTTTCCACTGTCACAGCAACATAAAGCATTGTAGTTTTTAAAACACCTGAGGAGGCTGAAAGGAATTATGAAAGGGATTTAGTGTTTGCCAAGGAACAAAGGTAGAAGGGATGTTGTTCAGAGAACATCAGGTGAAGGATTATACCCAGCCAAAACAGAAAGTTGTGAATAGAGCAAGTCACCTGCAATCCTTTTCATTTCGCTTTGATCATTACATGATGTCCCTGTCCAGAACCTGCTAGCCAAGTAACTGTTTCCTACCAACGTGCATATAATTCACAATCTAAACTTCAAAACAAATTACAAGTGCAATTTTACCAAAATTACCACATTTTTAAGTAAAACTGCTGTAAATCATTGGCCACATTAGATAAAGATATTTAAAACAAGACAAATTAAGTGTTCAATTGAATTTCTTTCACTAGAGATCTAATTCCATACATGTGTAAGAACCTTTGTTTGTTTTTAAATAAGTTAATTTTATTTTTTAAAATATCTAAATCAACCTACTCAGGAAATATGGCTGATCCCAAATGAGAGAGTTCTTCATCTTCAATTGTAAAACCATTACAGTTAACCTAAGGAAAAAGAGAGAGAGGTCAGATCAGCTCCTGGTCAGCTAAGTACTCCGCACCCACATGTCACATTCTCATACTTGAAACTCAATTGTAGTAATTTGCTTACAATTTTCTTTCCACCTCACCAGTACTCACAGGGAGCTACACGACGTCTCAAAACGTGAGGTGAGGACAAAGCCCTGACCAAAGGAATGTGCAGGACACTAAAGAACTGACAGTCCTACACTTGCACCTGCTCAGGACACAACCTCTAGTGGATTGCTCCTTGGAAGGGAAATGAGGCTTGAAAAGAGCGATAGAAAATGTCAAGGCAAGATCATTGCAAACACGAAACAAAGCCTGACACTGACCGGGCAAAGAGACTTCAGTTGGCCATGACAAGTAAAGGGCCAAAGCAGAACTACACATGCAAGGAGCAATATGGGGATGAACAGCAGCAAACTCAACTGGGGTGGGGCAGTACAGAGCTTTGATGGAGCGTATGTTACGGAGACTTGCCACAATGACATCTGTCATCAAGGGCTGCATGTATCAGCTACAGCTAAAGCACATATAAAGAACAACAAAGGCAGTGAGAAAGACTTGAACCTAATAAAGAATAGAAGGGGACAGAAAAAGGACAGGGTTTGAGAGGTTGTGCATTCCTAATTTAAACAGACACAAGATCAAAAGAAGCTTGTTCACAAATCCTTCTTACTATTCTCCCTCTTTTATTCTCACTAAGCTCAAGGGAATCTTACAGGAATTTCAGCTTTGTTTCACATGGTTTGTGTTACTTTAAGTGACCAAAATGCACCTCAGTCGAGTTTCATTCCACTTTCACTGCAAGTCACATACATGCCAATGCGAAGAGAACCCTCTCCACATTCACCAACATCTCCCTACAATCATCAAAATGTTCACAGAAGCACCAGTAAAGCACTAAAACAACTGCTGTCACATGACCAAGGCCAGCTGAAGCTACAATGGGCACAGGAACAGGCAATCAAGTAGAGCATAAGTATTTGTTCTGGAAGGGTAAGAGTTGACAACAAACACCACCAACAATGACATGCCCCACAAGCTAGAATGCAGCTCGGATTGGATTTTAGAAATACACAAGCCACTCCTCAGGTATGAACTGTTCAGGATGAGTTCATGATTAAGGGAAGTGTCCTGTTTCTCTGATTCACTCACCAGTATCTTTGCTTGATCTTTATCCTGCTATTTTTAGCAAGGTAGCATCCAAAGGCTCCCTGTCTCTCAAGATGAGCATGGTACTGCGTTAGCCAATGTATGAGCATACCTGAACCAAAACCAAAATGTAATTGCTGAATACAAAAACAATAGGAGGGAAAGATTATATCCACAGCAAGTAAGAACATAAGGCTACACAGGCTGACATGTACAACAGCTTGATGGTTCTGAATCACAGGGAAATATTTAAAAATATGCAGTGAGTTATCATCAACTCCCCTCCACTAAGCCAGAGACAACTCACTTCTTGAATGCATCATACCAGAAATGACACAAGAGAAAGAATCAGAAGGGATGAGATACCACCGGTTTCACCAGATGAATACATGACTGAAAAAGGCAATGTGGAGGGAGTAAAGAGAGAACAGTGAAAAAACTACAGATCAAGGTTGTTCCCAATGGTGGAAAAGAGAACGTGCAAAGGGAGGCATAAAATTATGCAAGGTCTTCAAGAAAAGGATGAGATGCTGGAACTTGAGACAAGGGAGAAACTGTTTGAAGAGTATGACAAGGTGATACTGGGGAGGAAGAGCACCAGTCTCAAGAGCTATGCTCCACAGGGACAAAAGAGAGCAGAATGATACCAACAGCTGGGGAAGAGAGCAGTGAAAGGCAAGGATGGTTTACGGACAAAAATCTTTGCTCCACCCAAAAGGACCACTTACACCTCAGCCATGTTGAGTAAGAAACGACATCAGACAAAGCCCACAAAAAGCAGTGAGCAAGGAGTAATAAGTATCCTAGTCCAAAACAACTGCCCTGAGCCACAAGGAGAAAGAATGCTGAATGGAGGAGTGAAGTAGACAACATGAAGCCAGAGAAAGTGTTGAAGCAAAACAAAGGAGCAGCAGCATATCCATACTACTGGTTTTAGGTCAAGTTAACTAATTATTAGGAAACATGTTTGTACATATCAAGTACAGACATGTCTTCCCTTTTTCCGGAAAGATTCATGCTGGGGCTAAAACCTCAGAAGGTTGTAACCTGTAAAATACTTCTGAGGAACATCCAGATGACCTTTGGAGATTTTAGTTCCAAAAATGGCGACGTTGACAGTGGCAGACAGTTGCCTGACAGTCAGGATGAGCTTAAGGTGACACCTAAGTGCAACATTATACATTTACAGACAAGACCAGATAAGACTTCAGATCTGGAGTCAGCAGTTCACAGAAGTCCGTTAAAGTACCATGATCTAGTGAGCTGGTTCAGGACAGCACATGAAGCGAAAGTCATTCTAGCCAAAATAATGAAATCTTTGGGGATTCTGGCTACTTTCTAACAGAAACACTCAGAAACACCACAAGAAACTGGATGTACTGATGTCTTTAAAGTATCCCTCTGGCAAATATAAATTGCAAAGTCTTCAAAACACAAAAAACTTTTCACTGAAGGGAAATGTATAATTAGAAGCAACACAATGGATGACGAGTAGATGCTAAACATGCTAAAGAATCATTCCCCTACAGAGTAACAGTATCTCTATATTAAGGAAATAGTAACTGTGCCTCTTTGTTGGTAGAGGCCCAGTTGCCATCTCAGCTTTCATCACAGCAGTTAACATTTGCACCCATCTCAAAAAAATTAAACTTTTTACTCAGACGTTTAAAACTAGCTTATTTTGAAGTACAGGAGGAAAAAGAAGAAAATGGATTTTTCGGTATTCCACTGGTGTTATTCCATCCACTATAATACATTCAATTCAGATGCGTATGAAAAGCAGGTGAGAAAAAAGAGGTGACACATTTCAGAAGTTATCTAACAAGACATCCTGCCTTTCCTTCATCTCTCCAGATGACCAAACTACCTGACTGCATTTAAAAGCCACACACCAGATAAAAGTTTCAGACTGCTCTTTCTACTTCTCTGAAGTTTACTCCCTGTGAAGGTCAAACACAACGACGACCTGACCAGCAAGGATTTCCACAAGTTTGAAGCCGGAACGAAGGATTTTGCCTCTGCAGGATCTCAGACCAGCAGCCTTCCATGTAAGTCAACAGCAGCTGCACTATGCTTGGCCCACAAGAAGCCTAACTTTGACAGGGTCTAATACAGGCTGTTTCCCCTTTTCTCCAGCGTTTGAGAAGCACCTCATAGAAAGTCTGCAGACAAGTCTCTCTTCCCTCACTACTGAAATGGGGCATGTCCAGCCACTTCTGCTCAAGGAAGTAGATCTTCTCCATCAAGCACACCCAGCTCTCCCTAAGATAAGCAAAGAGCTTACCACTTCCATTGCCATTAACAACTTCCTCTTTCACAAAGGCTAAACTCCTACAGCACCATCCACCTAAGCAGGCCGTGTTCTAGCCAACTTACTTGTGCAAAGAGAACTACAAGGGCAGCATTGTCAGGGTACTCCAAGTGCTTTGAGTAAAAGTGATGAAGAGCAGCAATGTCGTTCTGAATCAGCTCTCTCTTTTCATTGTCTAGTTTGTCAAGGTCTGTGGACAAAGAATACATTCCATTTCAGTAACAGGAACACTCCCCCATGAACTGCAGCTAGACTTACGTTAGAACAGGCCTGGACTTAAACAGAAACCCCTCAAGGAACAGCTGCTTGGAAGTACTGCAAGAAGTGTCTGTTCTTCCATAAACGTAATGCTGCTCTGCCAAAGCCACATGTGTGCTCCAAGAACATGCAGGATTAAAAAGCATTTTCTAACATCTTTACATTAGCAGGTAATGGGACACAAATTTCCCTTTCATGGGAGAAGGGTTACAGTATTTAAAGTGCATTTGTTAACCCTAGCAAACAGACCAGCCAGCCCTGGCCCTCTAGAAGCCTATCAGCTGTGGGTAGCTATCATCAGCTGTGTAACACGACCTACGAGCTACTTGGTCCCATCTACTGTGGTATGAAGTCACACTCAACATCACACTTCTTAAAACATGCTTTACATAGTGAAACTTCCTCATATTGTTGGTTGTAATTCTTATCAGTACAAACCAGCCCAGACTCCTGCTAAGGAAGGCTGCTTATCTCTGCTTTTAAAAGAGTGGTCTTTCCCAGCACAGAGGCCCTAACTATTCGTGGCCACATGTGATGGGGACCTAATATTGGTTGACAACAATGCTGGGGTTAGTCACCAGGGGTTCCCTTTGCAGCAAGAGGAGGATAACATGAGGGTGCCCAGGACTGTAATCCACCTGACCTACTGCAGGCACCTGCTTCAGGAGGTAACAAACAGTGCTTGAGAATGCCCATGTCTCCATGGGCTGGGGGGTGACCATCAACAGAGGTGTTTTTAACTGGCAGATATCTGAGAACAATAGGAGACAGCACGAACATCAGCAGAAACGTCCTGGCACACCTGCCAAGCGCACTGCCTTATGGGTTTGTTCAGAGATTTACCCTCAGGCCCGTGACAGGTTCTAGACAAACCTGTGGCCACTGAACCTTTTCCTGCTTGGTCCATGCAGAGCAAGCTAGATATTGACCATATACTCCTGGTCCCTTCTCTCTCCTCAAGAGCAGAGTGTTGGAAACTTTCTTCCTAATACTCTCTCTCACAGTGGCAGTGTCACCAGCTCACTCCTGCTCTAAGAGAGCCAGCAACTCATCAGTTTCCCCTCTCCAACTCAAAATAACAGTGGAGAGGAAAACATGTAGGAGGAGAAAATGCTGCACAACAGTGGAAGAAGAGGGAAATGATTTCTAAGAGCAGATGTGAATGACAGGAGAACCACAAAAAATACTGAGGAAAGTGAAATGGGACAATTTGATGAGAACTAGGACAAATCAGAAATAAGAAATTTTGAGCTTCCAACTGACAACCAGGTGCCTTTGCCACTCCTGTGCAGGGTGTTGCAAAGCGTAAGGCAACTGCTGAACACAGCAAAGTTGTGCTAAGAGATGAGGAGAGTCAACAAGGCAGAAGGAACAGGGGTTCTTACTAACAAAACAAGGGCTCCTAGAGGACAAGGGGGACGTTGCAACAGTAAAAAAAAAATCAGCCTTTTAGCTCCCAAATTAATAAATTATTGAAGACAAGCTGTAATGCAGAATATACAGAAATTACTTCAGCACCTACCCATCCTCCTCAAGCTCAATCCTACTAACCTACCTGTAAAAATTATCCTTGCCTTAGGCAAAGTCAAGTATTGGCATTTTTCCCCCTTATTTCCCCAGTTGTCCCAACAGCTGTGACAGAAGCTTTTGTTCAGGAAGCAAGTAAGACTGTGATCTTGCTGTGCTTGTTACTCCGCTACCTCAAGTCCTAGCAATGACTGCATTTATTCAAGCATTTTATAAAGGGTTTTGGAAGCCATCAGAGTGAAAAATGAGAATATACAAACCTATTGTCTCCTTGTATATTACCCCCAGCACCAAGAAAGAGAAACGAGAGACCAGTGAACACTGCCAGGATGGTTACTAGTCCCCTAGTTCCTCACTTTCTAACTCTGTCTCATCGGACATAAACAGTAGCCTTCCAGTTAAAAGCAAGCTATTGCCTCATCTCCTTCCTTGGATTATTTTGGAGCATTTAGGACATGGAATTTCAACACAATCATATATAACATGTCAGATTTGACTGGCAGTGACAGATACTGAAGCACAGTCCAGAGGGTTCTGCAATTAGCCCCTTAGTCACTGTCACCATCAAGCAACTGTGCTGTCTCTGATTTTATGCCTCCTGGTAACAAATACCAGCTATTTTAATTTTACAACATTACAATTCTCAAAAGACACTAGAGTACCAGAAAAGCCATGAGATAGATGTATGCTACATAATTAATTCTGTCTAGATTCTCACCCCTGTTTCACATCCCCGACAAGCAACCAAGAAAAAAAAAAAAAGAAAGAAAGAAAGAAGAGCACTGCACTTTCAAAAAAATGAGGAACCACAATTCTCTTTGTTTAATCCCTTCCTCCAACAGGAGTGGGATGCTCTGAAAGGTTTTGATGGAGGGGGCCAGGGGGAAGCAAATCATTAATATAAATAACTGCCTCTGTTTACCTGCAAGCCTTTTTTACTTACGCGATTCAAACTCTTTTACAGCAAGCAGCTTCTCCGACTGTGTTCTTTCAGGGTGAGTTTTCTAACAATAAGGGGGAAAAAAAACGAAGAAAATATTTTAATGTTTTAAGTTGGCGGTTTTGCCTACTCATTCATAAGCTGGGAACTCCTACCTGTAAAACAAACCCAAATCCACACTGTATGGAATTTATAGAAGTTGATTAACAGCAATGAGTTAAACTGACTGCCCTTAGTAAAGCCATAGAAATATTCTCTTCACACCAAATTAGGCAGCTGAAGATTAACTCCTATCAAATTTATATACATAAACTGAACAGTATTTTAAATATGTCATTTGCTTTGTTCTAGACACCCAGAAAGCTGCTAACAATAGCAAGCAGGCAGGAGACAGGCTTCGCTTTGAGGAAAGTGAATAAACTGACTGTTGACAGAGTTCAAAAGCAATGCTCCATTGTTGGCCTAAGGCCACTTCTTTGTAATCTTGGCCATTAAATATGGCTTTGCAGGTGGCCCAGCAGCTGAGGTTCAGGGACTATGGTTTGCATATTTAGCTTTTATATGACATGTAGGGTTCTCCCCCCTCCCTGTAAGTGATAAAAGCACAAATTTATTCCAATGACTTTTTGTCATTAAACATTCGATTTTGTTTGTGGATCACCACTAAACCACGCTTTAATTAAGTCACACACACATACATTCACACACACATCTACACACACAGCAAGTATGCAGCTACCTTCCCAGCAGGCCACCAAAATCCTCACTACATACAGTATCCAGGTTGCCCTTGTCACATAAGCAGACCTCAATCACACAAATATGCTTCAAAGAGGATTTGTTTTTGTGGAAAGAGTTTAGAGCTCTACAAAGATACACAGCATAATAACCTTGAAACTCATGAATCCCGTCCCCTCCCTTAAGCACTTGTGTTATCCTCAGTATCCATTTAGTTAGGGAACACTGAAATGGAGGTTGACATTGCAATCTTATTTCCTTACTAATAACATCCTTTTCCTCCAAAGAACAAGATCCAGAGATTTCTCTCTCATTCTCTGTTTTTCACCAGTTAACTCCAGTAATCGTAAACATTTATATCTGAGTATCTCAGAGGTGTTCTGGACTCACAAATGTACTGGGAGTTATATACTACATAATGCTATGCAGATACAGCTGAAAAATAGTACAACAGGCAACTGCTTCATAGAGATGTCAGTGCCTGCAGACAGGTAACACTAGGAACATTCATCAGAATCTAACCACATACACCAAGTCTCAATTCTTCTTTCTTCTTCACCAACGTGGCCTTGGTGCTAGCCCACATATGTAACCAAGAGCTGGACCAATCTACTAGAACGGAGGCTGAAACACCATTCACATTGCAAAACTATCAATAAACTTTTCCAGACCCTGTTCAACAGTACTCTTGGCTGTAAGTTATAGCTACACAGCTTAAAACCTCACTAGCCTTTTGCCATCTTCCCCCAAACGTCTCCAGCTGGACTACGGTGGCCCTCACACTGCTGCAGTGGTCTGATGGTCAGTTCGTTCAGCTGCTCATGCTCTGTATTACACCCGCCCGTACACAGGAAGCTAGTATGTACGTGCTTTGCAGGGACAGTTACTGTCGGTCAATTTTTATTTTCCTGCCTTCCCTGGCACCCAGAATAGGAAGATACCTCCCAAGTCTAGCCTCCTGCTCACCTGTTTGGCAAGGATCCTCGCTGTTAGCCTCACAGTCTCCGAGGGATTCCAGTTCTGCCCAAAAGCGCACATGGCAGAACATTCTAGCTTGTGCATTGGCCAGTCTTCCTTCTGAAAATGTAGAAAACTATTAAAAAAAATAAGCCATGAAGATAAAGTGATGAAAAAGAGGATGCAGTAAGTCCTGCCAGATCCTAGAGGTCAAGTGAAATGTGTTTCCTTTAAAAAAATAAGATGACGCTCACTAAACCTGAACAAAAGCTTGAGTCACATTTAAGGGGTACAGCTATCCTGCTTTTTTCAAACAAATTCACAAGGGATGAGTTAAGGTCAGAACATCTTCATTTATTCAACGGAAAAAAAGAATTAAATGATGAAGAAGCAAACAGACAACATGATTTATAAATCACCAGTTCTTGTTGTTCAGATCAAGCACGTGCGGACAGAGTAGCTCTGAGATTGATGGCTTTATTGGGTGCATTTCCATTTAATACCTTGGTCCCTCATTATGAGACAACCCCGGTGTAATCAGGAGTAATGTGTCTGAAGTCAATGGATTCACAATCGCTGTAAGAATCGGTATATGTAAGGTCAAAACCAGACCTACTGAATAGAATTATGAGATTTTTTTACTTAAATGTTGTAGAATAAGAGTACAGCTAGGCAATGAAAACACACTAATAAAGACAAACACATTTTAGTTAAAAATATAGCATATTCCTAGCTCAACATACAATAACACTTGGAGTGATGGCACAAGCCACTGGCTTTTGGCACTCTACCAATTTCCTCCACAGCAACAGAATCTTTCAAAGATGAGCACAGAATCACTGATTAACACTCTGCACTGGCACACAGCCTGGCATGGGCTGTCCTCAGACTACATCAAATTTAGTTTTATTTATTTATTCAAACATGGAAATATTCTTATTTCTGTATTCAAGCAATGCACTATTATTTATTTCTTTATCTTATCCCAGACACACATTTATAGCACTGTGTTAGAACAGACTTAAAGTGTTCTGCCTGTATAGGGAGCATGAAGTTTTGTTTTTAGACCAGATTTAAACCGGTAGAAAACAGTAGCAGAGGAAAGAAATCACAACAAATCCCACAAATTTATAATTGATTGAAAGCGAAAATTTGAAAAACTTTTTGTAGCCTCCAGAAAGTTCTTAATTCGCCTTGCTGTGATTCACCCACTATCACAGACCCTGTATTAGCCCACTCCAAAAAAAAATTAAAAATAATTGTTTTGTTTTGTTTTTTTAAATATAGCCCATGATAGTGACTGAGTGGCAGGAACAAAAGAAACACAGAGTTTCCCTTGGCTGCCTAACCACTGATGGCAAAAGCCATTTGAGACACCACAGGCTATCTAAAACACCTACGTAGGACCAGTAGATATGATACAGGTCTACTGGGAGATGCATTCCTTGTGGGACCTACAGCTGGAGGTCACACTGGACAACCCAAGGCACCTCAAACAGCCAGCCAAATCAGGACCCCCAGCATCTCCTGCCTTGGCTGGTCCACCGATTTACAGGTTTTGCAGATCAAAGCAAAAGCTGAGATCACTAATTTCAGAGTTAGTACACCAAAAATTCTTCCATTGAAAATGGCCATTTTAATTGCCCTGGTCACGGACAGCTTTAGGAATTTATTTTATTAGGAAAAGAAAGATGAACACCTGCCCCAGCCTCACATAGGATTTGAAGCAGTGCAACACTGCAAGGGTATTCAGCCCCTCACAATGTCAACTTCATTGTCCTTGATATCTCAGTATGGTACTTCCAAAAAAACCCACATCCAGGCTGCTTGAAATAAACTCCAGTGTAAATGTTCTAAGAGGATGCAGCAATACAGACCAGGAGAACCAAAATAGTGTATTACACTGTAACCATGTCACGTGAAATTACACTCTCAACTCTCCTACAGCTGTCACACTACAAAACGCTTCTCTGGAGAGGCCCGTTTCCTATGTACGCCCCAAGACCTTTTCTGGAAAATTCTCAATAGCCTTTGCTTAGGAATCCACAGGCTAAAGGCTAAGAAGTGAGACAGAGGGAGACCTCACCTCTCAACACCCACAGCACCCACCAACTTCAGCGTGATTTCTCGGTGTGCAAGAAGGGAAGGCACAGAACCTGAAGTTTTGTAGGACCCACACCCATACACACCAGTTAAATAAACAAGAGAGATTACCCGATAACAAAAAAAAAAAATCAAAATGCAAAATCACGTGCCTGTCTCAAACCAGCGTTTTTAAAAATCCGTTTGCTCCCTTTATTCTTTACACATTGTTAATTAAAATCTTTCCCCAGGCAGAATCATACTGAGTTATATGAACTAGTAGGGAGGTTAAAGGGACAAGATATGGCTGAATTGTGCAAAATGAGATAAAAGCCTGAAACACCACAAGAAGAGAGAGTACTGATGACTGAGTAATACCTGGGATGGAAACACTGTGACAGCAGCTTTCCCTGCAATCACAGCAGGGCTGTATTTTGCATTCTTTTCCACATTTTTCTCTACGTAGTTTGAATTATAACAGGTAGCATTGTTCTAGTTGAATCCCTAACGCTACGTTAATGATATTTTCTTCCTATTTTCATTACATCCACAGTATTTTTCCCTTCATTTAGGAGTGAGTGACAACATTTTTGGAAGGGAAGTTCTTTAAAGCTTATGCTTTTCACATCAAAGCATGGAAACAATCTTCTCCACCAAGTTCTTCAAAATGATTCCACTGTCCAGGACTACTGGATTAATTCCCAGGACAGTGTCATATATATAGCTCAGCATAAAAAAACACCCAGAAACAACAAAATGTAATACGCCCAAACACATAGCCACAAGTCCAAACAAATGTCCTCGTACCTCCTTCCTCACGTGAACTTTTTCAATAGGATGTAAAATTTCTGTTGCATTTCATTTGATTGAAAAGAAACACACACAAATACCAGGCAGAAATACTGAGCAAGCCAGCACAGAGGTTAAGCCCACTTCTTCAAAAGCTTAATGCCCAATTATGCTCAAATGGCATCCAATTCTTTAATCGAATTTCAGTGAGGCAATTTCTGACGTCTGATATTATTCAGTAGAATTCTCCGATACAGTCCTTCACCAAGCAGTGAAATAAGAGTTTCACACATCTTCACACCCATCCTTCCCTACCATCATTTACTGAATGCCAGACCATAGAGAGTACTTGACTTCCACAGGTTAATGTTCAAAAGGTTCACCGGAGACATTTATCAAAGAAAGTTACATGGAGAAAGTTTTTGGATAGGGGGGCAGACACTTTTCCAAGGCAATCTTAAGCAGAGTCTTGCAGCATCAGGTTCATCCCGGGCAGAATCATTACAGCAAGAATTTTGTATTTTTTCTAAGGCTCACCAAAAACGAGTGGGCAATTTGTACAAGGTCCCATTTAAAACACATCTGCTTGATGCTAATTCCAGGTCTACAACTACATTTTGAGGCTTATCAGCTGGTTAAAAATATGTTTTCCTTACTCCAGAAATACCAACTACAGGTCTCTTTAACATGACATGTTCAGAAAAACCTGTAAATATTTTGTTTGAAATATATTTCAGCTATGGAAAGTCATGACAAAAACATCTCCTTCTGCACTTTGGCTAGTTGATCTCCACTCTGTCTGGGATAAATAATAGCTATGTGTAATAACAGAAAGAGGAGCTCCAGTAGCTGGTTCAAGTTCACCAGTTCCACAATTGCAACCACATAACCCTCTTAAAACATTTCTCTTCAGAGTGTTTCAGCAGCTAATTTCGGAGGAGAAAAAATGAGCGCAGGTCTCCTGCTGTTTGACTAAAATTATTATAATTTAAGAAGTCAAGACCCGAACAGCTGCAGATGGGGTCTGAAAGTCACTGTTACAATAACAGCCCTGTGCTTCGAGAAGGCAATAGTGGAGAGCAGAACGGTATGAATAAGCTGGAAATCGCAAACTCTTTTAAAAGGAGAACTGGATTAGAGGCTGGGAAAAGAAAGACACAGCAAACCCAGGCTAGATTCTACCAACCCACAAAACATTCAAGGCAGCAAGGACAGGCAGCGAAGACAACTTCCACTCTCACATGCCCCACATCTGAGACTGAACCTACACCTATGAAAACATCCAGCTTAGTACAGGTCAAACTTCAGGTTATCTATCTTAAAAGCAAAATAATAGACCAAAATAGGCAAAAGACACCTTAGCACTAAGGGAACTGTGCCAGGGTCAGCGTATGAGTGTATGTGTGAGTAGAGAGAGTGCCCTAAACAAATCAGCCACTGTATCACTGCAAGACTTTGTCTTCCTGAGTTCAGTCCCTCACACTACAGTGTGACACCACCTTTCCCTGCAACCAGGGCAAAGAAATTACACTGCAAAGCAGGACTTGGTCAATGCATCAAACACCTGGCCATACGGCAAGAGATGCACTTTTTTACCACCTGGGGGATCAGCTGTATCTTTTTGTACCTATACCCCATCCGCAAAATCAGAAATGCCACGAAGGCGGCTGTGAGGCTTCATTCATTAAATGCTTGGAAGTATTTTAAGAACCTCAAAACAAGGATACTATATGGCTCAACAGAGTGGGAAATACATGCAGCGTCATTAACTCACTTTCAATAACCACGTTATTCTGAAAGAGAAAAAAAAAATCTCATTTAACAGAAATGCACTAGAGGATGAGGTCTGCAGTTACAAAATCCATAATTCTGAAAAGGACATCCAAAAAAAAATGTTTCCTGCTGCACACTCTGGCACCCTTCTCTTGTCTCCTCCTGATCCATCTCTCCCTACCACTAGAAAGAATTCCTATGAACTGTGGTATAGCAGGTCTTTAAGTAAAAGAGTAAGCTCAGAAAATTTGGTTTTCTATCCCATACAGTATATTTCACATGATGAACAATTGTCAAACTGAATTATATGGAGTAACAAGGTACTAACCAACACCTGAAATCATACCGTGTCTTTGTTGAGTACATGTAATTTTTAGCTGAACTAAGCAAAGAAAACATGGATTTACAGAGAAAATTAACTTAATAAAATAAAAATCAAATGAACAATGCCATCGCAATTCTCAAGTACAGCCCTGCCCCTTTATCAGCATTGCATGAAGTCTCACATCCATGGAAGCAAAAGGGACACATTTACTGTACATCCCAGTGTTACAAGTTCAGTATCAAGGCACAGATGTCCTTTTTTGCTTTGACAAAGAATTGCTGAACTGCTGAAAAGTGCCTTTGAACAAGACAGGGATGAAGATGCAGTGCAGATTGTCTGTGCAGCACGTACAGTCAGTGGAGACCAGTTACTAGAGAATATTATGCTTGAAGGTAACTTTGAAAGAATGTCAAAGAATTCAATCTCAGCAACATTCATAAATTTCATCAGACTGACTCAGAAAGGCCCAAAACATGGAAGATAATGTTATATTAACTAGGGAGTCAAAAGCCATATGCATATCACCAGTACGAGTGTAGTGCTAGTACCTGGGCTTGTCATACTATTGTCTAGACATCACAACATCTAAAAAATGCCTTTATATCTAAAGCATCATACTACATACCAACAGGTAAGAAAGATTTTAATTCATTAACTTATCAGACAGACAAGCAGGTTTTTGCTGAGCATCATCTCCTGCAGTCTTAAGGACACTCAGTTTGAGCAGTTCAGTTTTTAATTCTTGGAATACGCCTTACTAGAGAAAGAGTATTCCGAGCACCAAAAAAAAAAAAAAAAAAAAAATCAAATTAAGAAAGTAACACATATACAAAACTTTACCCAGGGAATAGAGAGGGGAAAACCTCCTTGTTCTTAAATATGAAAGTATAAACTTTGTTAAGGCTAGAAGCCAGGACACTGAGGAAGGAACTGGAGAAGGGACTTGGAGGTACAAGCAAATGACAGTGGATCAACAGAAATAAGTTCTACTACTTCCACCATGATATCTACTTGCTATTTTTCCTGGCACAAATCACTGAGCTTTCCTACTTCAGTAAATCTTGCTTACCTGCTTCATAAGCCATTGTGAATTTTATATGGTAAGAGAAGAAACTCACAATCTCAGATAAAAAGTGATAAACAGCCAATAAATTACTTTGTTCAAGTATTTCCTTCCCTCATCTAATTAAAAGCTTCCTAAGAAATAACGTCAGATGGAAACATTTCTTACAAATAAGCATTTCTCATGAATGAATCATGGGTTTTCTCTACACTGCCTTTAAAACTCATCCAGATTTCTCTCAGCAGCCTTAAGGATGCTCATACAGTAAGTGTTCTCTTTCTTCCCAACAACTGCTGGCTGTCAGTCTTTCAATATTCTGTGAACTATTGCAAATTTTGCAAAAAACTTGTTTCTTTTAAGCATTTTGAGTCCTCCTGGTGCTTCAAAGCCAAAGGCCATTTGATTCACCCACAATTCACTAAGACACTGTGGGAATGCAAGAATCTGGGGAGGCAACAGAAGGAAAACTAAGGGGAGGCCAGGCTCGCTTTGCAAATTGCACAATGGGAGAATAAGATACATCCTTGCAATAAAAGCAGTAGCCATCTCCAAAGCGCTTGGGAACTGAACAGCACAAACTGCAACATCTCTGTCCAGATAATCACAATGGAGAATACTTTGCATGCAACTCACGCACTCAACAGCATGCTACCATGTAGGAGAAGGTTTGGATTATTTATAGCTAACACGTAGTTGCATGCCAGACCTTTGGTGACTCAAATCCTTCACGAGCACTGTTCCATACTCTGTGCCCAGCACCACAGACCTTACATAGCTTACATTATTTAGCTAGCAATCCAGTTGAGTTTTTCACACGTAAACTGGGTAATTCTTCCATACCAAGCTGACAGCCCACAAAGGCTAGATAGAAGTTCTGGCAATTTTTTTTTTTTTTTTTTTTTTTTAAAAGGTGCTTATTCTAGTTTGAAGTAAAAATGAAATTAAAACTGCACGCAAATGTTTTGGATGTTTTCATATTGCTCTGCTTTAGTGTATGCTTATATCCTATTTTTGGGGGCTTTTAAAAAACAAAGTATACTAAAAGAATAAAAGTTGACAGAAGGAGTGAGTCAGGGAGAAAGCATGGTAGGTTTCAAACGGTTATGACTACTGTTAGCTGTGGCCACCCAAAATACTTGCAAAGATTCTAAAAAAAAAAAAAACCAACAAAACCCCCTTAAGATAGCTATTTAGTGATTTGATTTTTCCATTAGACACAGACTCTTACCAGCTTAGCGAGCTAATGTTAAAATTATCTGGTTTTTGCTTAAAGAAAGAAGTAATATAGACATAATTAGTGGGCTGACAGGCAGCTCTAATCAAAGTCTCAGTGGTACCAAGCCCTACAGCTACTGATCTTGAAAGACTCATGCAGACCACGTCCAAATCCTGTAACTGTCCAATGCACAACTACATGGTCAGCATCTGTGGGATGCTGAAACCGACTGGACTACTATTAACCATAGCTACAATTAGAGACTATCAATGCCACACAAACAAAAAAATGGAGTTCAGTACCACCCACCCTCCTTCCCCTCGTATCTTCACAAATTGCATTACCATACCTGACATTCCACATTGCAGTAAAAGGCCTGTTTACATCTTCCACACTTCGACAATCCTTCTTTCCTTAAAAAGAAAACAGAAGTTATTCTATTCTATAAATCTGAAATACAAGTGTATCCTGTATCACTTTTTGCACAATGTTTTGCATTTCACAATGAAAGCTGTATTTTCTTCAGAACACTACAACTACAGCTTGAACACCATCTTCTGATAGCACACACTATTTTTATTTGTTTAGAGATTCAAAAGCAAGTTTTTCTTAAGAACTGTTATTATGCAAAAGCACTCCGCTGTCCCGATAAATTGCTGGGTTTGGAAACATGTTATTCTGTGCTGTTTGACACACAGCATCATTTTTTGCCACTATATGATGTATACTGATAACTAACTTTTCTTTGTTTTTCTAAACTTCTCAGTTGCTCTGTATGCTTGCTCACCAACATTAACCCTTTGCTTCTGCTCTGCCAATTCCATTGCTTCTCTGTCTGGCTACAGAAAGCATGACCATTGTTTCATGAGTAACTGCCTCCCAACACCAAGAAAACACATTGCATTAATAAATACACCGTTTGATCTTCTGTCACCATATAGCCTCTTACTGTCCCACTAACATCTATTCAACATCTGCGTATTCTAAGGTGACCTAAGGCTCACACTCTCCTTTTTTTATATTTGTATATATCCCAACACAGGCAAGTGCCAAAAGGAAGGTCCTTTTCTGCTTCAAGGTGCATGTGTTGTAGCAGATCCCATCAAAAATAGCGCACCCAACACATGACATTTTGGTGTGACAGCAGTAGGGATCTCTCAGCAGTATTGAATACTTTAAAATGTCTACACACCCTCCCCAGTATAAGCGGCAAAAAACCTGTATTAAACTGAGGTAAGTTCATTGGAGTAAAACAAGGGTGAGTGTCCTTGTACAATCTGATAGCGTGCAACACTTCAGAGGTCACTGGCATTCAGAGTCCATAAAGCGTAGCAAGCCTTGACATCCTCTGATCATTCTTGCAAAGTAGAAGGTGCAACATGAGTCAGGCTAACATCATGACTCTGCTTGCTGATGGTATGTACCTCAAGCACATCTGCATATTTAAAGTAAAAAATACTATCAGATGCAAATACAATGTTCTAGTCTCATTTTGCCCATTTTACTACAACAGTTTTTATGATCACTTAGCAGCTTCTCTTCCCAAGACTAGTGCTGAGCCCACAACATCCCTCCTAACGCTCTTTGCAAGTTCAACAAGCAGGTTCAGAATCTAGTATGTGCTAACTCAGCGCCAATGGAAGGGGCACAGACACAAAACACATTTCTGAGCGCTGGCAGATCAAGTTACATCACTGAGATGTCCTTCCTCTTAGTGGAACCTCATCACCCTGGTGTGAAACAGGTTTCAGGCTACCTCACTGTAACTGCTATGATACTACCTTCAGTGCACTCCTTGATCACTGCGCTCCTCCAGAGTTCCATGGGAGAAGCAAGCACAGAGAACAAGCAGCATTTATACAGGCTGCTCCTGGAGACGATCTTTAAAAGCTATTCCATGAGACAACTATTCTCTCTACAATATTACTTCATATCAATGGAACATGGAAAGTATCCCTTGGTCCTTTTACAGTGAGAAATCTTCTGGATGTGATAAACAAAACCAGCCAGTTTCCTTGGCACAAGGGAATTTGTAGTTAGGCACAAGATAAAAACAAAACAAAAAACTTCAGGGCTAGGAAAAGCTACCAGTGTGAAGAAGGTGAGGAAAATCACCTCAGCTCAACAGTTCTTCAAATTAATGGGACTCACTTCACTGACTTCTCTAGGAACTATATTATGTGCTCATATGCAAAAGAGAGGGGTGAATAAAGTGAATAAATCATATAAGTAGATAATGTAATGAGAAAAGAAAAAGGACAAGGTCAAGAGAAAAGAGAAGAAAATGAAAAGTGTTGAGTTAAAATAACAAGAGATGAAAAGACCTACTAGAGTGCAATAATTATATTCTTCAGTTTGCCTCTCAGTCTACATATGCAAGCAATACTTACGTATTGATAAAAATAGCAAAACAGTTGTTTTCCCTTACCAAGGCAAACACTAAAATTTGCTCCAAGTTATAACCAGGTAAACACTGCAATTCTTTGGTAAGCTGCCAGAAGTCTGGAAAGTACTATACCTTTTAAAAATGTGGTGTGATGTGACATGCCACAGTGTCACATCCATGCCTGATTTTCTAACGATAACCTTAAGCTGCATTTTTTTTGTTTGTTTTTTTCTGCTGCAGCAGCTGACATTGAAAGGTTTACGGCAGCCACTGGAATACCCGCAGGAGGCTGAAAACTGCCCCTCCACACAGGCGAGGAGGGCAGCTGCTGAGCCCCCAGAAAACACGAGCACCCTGCAGCTGGCCAGAGCCAGGAGCCACGGAACACGCGGCAGCAGGCGGCCCTCAAGTCTGAACGCTCCCGGCCACGCGGTAATGAACCTCTCACGCCGTCTGTGCTTTGCTCTAGTAACAGTAAATTGCCAGACTAAGGTTTCCGACAGAGAAGCAGAAATACACAGATATTTCTGTATATTTCATTATGGATATAGATATATTCCATCCACGCCATGGAAATGCAAAGCGTGAATTGGGCAATTGCAGAGCCTTTCTCCCTTGTCAAAACGTCATTAAAATCTGTGAATATTACAACATTTCTACACAACTAGGTGGATCGATGAAACTTGGCGTGAGAGCAAAGTTACACACGTGTCTACGTAACTACCAGAGCACGTGAAGAGCAAAACTTTTTTTTTTTTTCCTCTCCCCTGAACTGTTTAGCAAGGAAAACCACTCTGGAGGTAAAAGTTTCGTCACGGCGCTGTCGCCAGAGAACTGCGCGGCGCAGGGAAGTTTTGCGGGAAAGGCCGCGGAGCTGCCCGGGAGCCCTCTGCGGGGGGCGGGCTCTGCTGCCGCCCGCGGCCCTGGCGGGGCCGAGGAGCGGGCCCACTCGCGCAGCAGCGGCCTGCACGCCGCCGGCTGAGGCGGCCGGGGGACGCGGGTGGGCCGACCCGCCGCTGGCTTGGGGCGGGCCGCCGCCGGCCGCACCGCGAGCAGCCGCCCCGGGGCCGGCCCCGCCGCCGCCCGCCGAGCCGCCACCGCCCCCCGGGCCCGCCCCAGGCCTCGCCCGGCCCTACCTTGCGAAGCAGCCGTCGCAGTGGCTGCCGCGCTCGCTGACGGTCAGCACGGCGGTGTAGGCCGGGCAGCTGAAGAGCAGCTCCCCCACGGCGTAGCGCCGCCGCGCCCGCAGCCCCCGGCCCTTGCCGGCGCTGACAAACCTCTCCAGGCCGCCCGGCGGCGGCGGCGCCTCCGAGCGCATCCCGCGGCGGGGAAGGGAAGGGACGGGACGCCGGGGCAGGCCTCCGCCCTGCTCCCCTCCCGGCCCGCGTCCGCCGGCAACGGGCGCCCGGGGAGGCCGCGGCCGGGGCCCGCCGGGTCCTTAGCGCGCTGCGGGGCGCCGGAGGGCCGCTGCTGCCTGCCCCTGCCCGTCGTGAGGCGCGGGGAGCGCCTCCTCCGGACGGCGGGGGATTAGCCGGCGGTGACCGGGGAGGGCGGCCGGCGGCGGCTGCGCACCCGGGCAGTCGGCGTCCCGCTGCGGGCGCGGCCCCGCGGGGCCTGGGGCAGCCTCGGCCCGCTAGGCCCCGAGCCCCTGCCCGGGAGGCGTGCCGGGAGAGCCGCCCGGCCCACGGCCCCTCAGCCCACCCGCCGCGGGCTGGCACCAGGGAGGGGGCTGCGCACACATTCTCCCCTCCCGGGCGCGGTGGCGGGAGCCGGCCTCCCCCCAGACGTCGAGCACTGAGTGCCCCAGGGCTGGGGCTCGCCCCGCCAGCCGCACAGAGCCTGCCGCGAGGAGCAGCAGAGCAGCCCAGGAAGAAGCGCTTCAGTCAGGAGCAGTTCGGCTGTTCAGGTCCCAGGGCCTCCGGGTGTCGTGGCCTGCCTGATAACCAGGACAGGACTCGGCTCATGCAAGCCCGGTGCCATTCAGGTTTCCCCACCGCCTGTCCTGGTTTACAGCACCCGCCGTGGGGCTGTGATGGCAGAGGGACCCCTGCGTGACCCGTTTCTCCAGTGGCACGAGGAAGCAAGGCCACTGAAGATGGTGGGGTGGGCAGGAGGTCACAAAACGTGAGGGGGTGGGGGTGGCCAGCCCACCCCTGCTGCAGCTCGGCCAGCTTGAGAATCAGGCCAGGGCCTTGGCCAGCCCTGCGCTGTCATGCGGGGCTTGTGAAAGCCAGATGTAAGTTATGGCTCAGAGGTGGGAAAGCTGACCATCCTCTCCTAGTATTTTAGGATAATATCCTCTGGTCTGATCTGAAAAAATCCCGTGGAATTAATGTAAAATTGTCATAAGGGATGCACTTCCCTTTATAATAAATCAGTCAATGAGCAAAGAAAGAAACAAGAAGTCTGACTATGACAGCGACAGCTGTGTTGTAAATACAACAAAACCTCCAACGGGAAGAAAATACTGAACTTATGCAAAGTAAGAATTCCTATCTTAAAATTATTAAGAATAAATCTATTACTGAAATCCAAATGCAACCCATGGGAAACCAATAAAGCTCTCTGTACTAAGAGAAGCGCTACAGCTTTGTGCTCAAGTATTTTGCATATAATTACTGGTTGTACAGCACTAAGAATATTCCTTTCAGAAATACAAGTAAAGTATTGAAGTCAATCAAAATGGTTTTGGTGCCACTTCTAGTTCACAAGCAGTGTATATTGATGTAAGCATCCAAAGGTAATCTTTGCTATTAGTATCTGTGTATTTAGTTTTGTGCTAAATTATTTGTACAATAAATCATCGGTAAACTCCCTTTTGACTAAACACACTGGTTGAGACTTTGAGGCTCAAAATTTTCACAAGGAAGTGAATCAGTAAAGTGGATAGGAAAGAAGTACGTTGAAGAAGCAAACTTGAAATAAGAAATGAGCTTGCAAAAGTGCTTTGAGAATGTCACTAAATAAAAATAAAAATTGGTCCAGTAGGATCAAGATGAAAGGACTAGATTTTAATTTATTAATAGTGCAGTATGTCACAGAGCTATTTATTTTGCTAAAGCTACTCTTGTGTCACTGAGCCGAGAATCTAGTCTGAAATTAAAACAGCAGCAGTAGTCTGTAGCTATTCAGTATTAATATTCCCAGTCTGTTTCTCTGGATAATTTCAACTAAGTAGAAGTAGAAACGCTAAAGTAACACTAGAGAAAATAAGCATGCAAAATTAAATTTGCCAAAAAGGTAACACATCCCGTACTGCCTCGTTGCAGACATGAGGTGACAGACACAATGAGGGTGAGAAGCTGAGGTGCAAGGCACTTTCCCCAGCATCACAGATGTCTGTCGGGCTGGGTGCTCCTGGTCCTCCTCTGCTGTCGTCATGCCAACAAGCCACGTCAGAGCTAACTCAGCACACCGCCTGAGCTGCAGCAAAGGTGTGTCTGCATCTGCCCTAACCCATCACATTTTCAGCTGTGAAGCACCTCCCTAGCTGTGTAAGCTCAACTATTTGTGGGGCCACCCTGAGAATCGGAATTTTTAAGTACTCCAGTGTAAGCAAAATGATGCAACCCCGCAAACCCCAACCTCTCCGTTTTGAAACTGGATCCCTCACCCATCGTGGCACAGTCCCACAAAGGGCTGAGCTGGACAAACAAAGCCATGTGCTGGAAATGGTTCCATCGACAGCCCCTGACACGGCCAGGTGCAGAGGTTGTGGGTGGCGGTCCCCAGGCAGGCTGACCCGGGAAATTAAGGCCTATTTGTGCCCTCAGGGCACTGACAATAAACTATTCCATATAACTAACTTATTTTATATCCAGTTGCATATCTTTAACATCTTTGAGGTTCTCATCCATTGTAACATGATGAAACTATTGGAACCACTGCAAAAATAATGTATCTTTCTGGACCAGCATTATTTGAATTAGTTAAAACATCACTTTTTTTACAAGGCAAGAGCAATGAAAATAGATTCAGTCATTGAAAAATATGTTATCACCCTCCAGCACTGAACTAAATGGTAATCATGACCCACTGTAGCTCTATGGACAGCAGGGATGGAATTAGTGTATCCAGTTAGAATAATGAAAGCAGTATCTAATTGACTAACCGAGCACCGCATCTTGCGCGCGAGGACTGACATTTACTCTGTATCCCAGTTCAGTGTAAATCATGGATGTCTAGCTCAAAGGTCTGGACTCTTAATTATAGGCATTTCTACAACTAAGTATATTTAAAAATAGTAATTGATAATGTATTCACTTTATGAATGAATTAGCATTAACTGGGAAACTGCCCTTATGTTCAATCCAGTTTGATTAATTGATGGGTCAATTATAGATAGACAAATAGAGTCACAGCTCCTAAAACCGTCTACTCTGACTTCCTAAACTGCACAAGCTATTGAATTCCTTGAACTAGTTCCTGCTCAAAGTAGAGCAAAACTTTTAGGAAACAGCCAGGCTTGATTTTAAAATGTCCTTAATAAGTGGCTTTATAAAAGAACCCCTACTAAACACATATGCTTTATTTCTACCCTTAATATGCTCAGTTGTCTTTTCAGCTACTGGATCTTGTTATAACATTATAAACTATTTTGAAAAGTTCTCAGTTGTTTTCTCTCTACATTAGTACTTGTAGACATTGGTAAAATGAAATGATACAGCATTTGCTTCTGAAATCTGAAAACATAGCATTATATACTCCAGTCATGAAATCCTGGTCACACTGAAATCAATGACAAATTCCTACATTCTTTAATGAGTTCAGGAATTTATTTCTGTTTCAAATAACATTGTGTCCAAATAAAAGAGGTTAACAACTCATATGCATTATCAGATTACTTCTAAACAATATCTTGTGCTGGGTCATAGGCTTCTCTAAGATCACGTAGGTTCACTGATGAGAAGCTTGTGAGGTTTCTTTTTGGGGGAACCAGCTGGGATGATGGCAAACATTATCACACTCCTGTTCCACATTATCACCCTTGTTGAACAGCTGACAATTTGATTATGCCTCAGGTAATGAGGAAAAATTTGAATTTCAGTAGCTCTCTTTTTTAATAAACAGTCATTTAGTTTTAAAAACAAAAATAATAATTTACTAAATAGGCTTTATTCCACCCTGAAAAATGTTGCTTTCCAAGAGATAATGCATGAATTTATTCACAAGAGTGAAATTCAGCACCGTCCTGCAGCCCCATTCAAACCCTCCAGGAGAAATTCAACCAGCTGCCTGTATAGCTTTTAGCTTACTTTGGATGTTTTCAAGAAAGAAAATTGGTTTGATGATAAGTTATTAATGAAAACAGTTTTGTAACTACTTTGTTAGTATATTTATCCTGTCCCCCTTTTTCTATATTTATACAAAACCTGTAAATAAAACATACTCTTTTGAATCTGCCTATTTTATCTGTGTTTTCATACCATGTTCATCAGATAATCTGAACATGGGTTTTTATGAATCAATTTGAATGCCTAAATAAATACTGTTTATAGCAAAACACAGACTTGTTTAGGAAGATTCTCAAGGCTTTTGCCATATAAATATGCATGCAACTGCTGAATAAATAGCCAACACCAGGGAGTTTCAAGCAACCAGAAAAAGACTGGAGTGCTCTCACTCCCCACTGCTCACAAGATGAGCAGCGGAGTCTGTACCCTGCAGGATGTGTTGAGGACCTGGCAGGGTGGGGTGATAAAATGATACTTTGCTAAATTATACCTCATATCTGCAGAGACTTGTACTTCTCATCTCCTTTGTGTTTTTTTAACTTCCGTTACATCTGTTTTAAATATGAAAGATGATGGCTCATGAAAAGATGTGAAGTAGGGTATAGGTTTAAGAAAGCCACAGAACAAAGTGTCGTGCCTGCTCTTTGAATTTCTTAAAATTAAGGAGCCTTTAGAAGCGGAGTTGTTCACCTTCACTCACAACCTTGGAGCCACTCTACAGAAAACTGCGTGTTTGACAGGAAAAGATCCATCCCTGTTAGTCAGTTTTAGTTAGGCTTAGTCACTTAACTTCCAGAAATGGTACCGCCAAACCGCAGACCGTATTCTCCAGGAACAGCTGCACGCCCCATGCTCAAAGCTGTCTTTTTGTGTTACGTGTCACTGCAGACTTTAGCCAAATAGGTTCTAAACTTGCAAGGGGAGCGGGGAGTCACTTGTGAAGACACAGGGCCCGGAGCAAACTGGAGGTTGAGCTAGGAGTAAACAGTAAAATCAGCTGCAGGGTAGGTACAAGAAACGATCATAGGCCAGCAGCCTACGGGGAGAGAAAGGAGAAAGGAAACTGTATATAATCTTTTCTATATTTAATGCAATTATTTCCAGAGAGATCTGGTTTACTAACCTTGCCATTTTTTTCTTTTTTTTTTTTTTTTTTTGTTGCCAAAACTATTGGTACCAGCAGCTGCTTTCAGCTGGCCAGTGCAGGTACTACAGAATAGATGGGGCAGCTGGAAGCTCTCGTCCTGCACTGCGGTCCCAGTAACACAAAACTCAGCATAAACTGGTTTAATAGGCTTTGTGGGTAGATTTCATGGCCCATCCTAAACTCTGTCCTGCTGTAGCTAGGGAGCTGCTTCTGGTATCTTTGCAATTTATGGGTAATTTGGGTTCAGAGATTCGCACCTTTTCAGCAGGTGAGTGCAAGTCTATATTATTCTTTGCAAACCAGAGATTAAGTGTGAAGGTAAAAACTCAGCAGGAGCTGGGAAATGCTGCCTTTCAAAGAGGAAAAGTGCAGTTAATCACTTTTAGGAAATAACTTGCAAGGTGGGAGTTCAGCGATGACAATGAGTTCAGAATTCGGTAGGCGCTGCAAGCACAGCGTGTCACTGGCGCGTCTCTCAGGCTGGTGTGCTCCCAGCTCCCAGCCCTGGAGGGGCCCGGCCTTGACATTCAAAATCTGTCCTCGTGTTATCTTCCACATCTATGCCACGGATTGTTGACACGTTGACAGAATTGACATTGCCCAGTTCTGATACACAAACAAAAATGCTCTAGAGATGCCCTGGCTCTGTCGATAGGCTGTTCCCAACCAAAGAGGACTGTTGGAAAAAGAGAAGCCAGGCAACCCCATAGAGATGTCTGTCTCTTCTCTTTAGAGACATTTGTGATAGTGAAAGACCCAGAGATCTAGAAAGAGGTTCCTCATTTTTTTAATGAAAGGAAGGAAATTCTTTGCCCTCACCCATCAGATACCCCCTACAATTTTATAAATATTAACATCCTTTACCTCCTGCAAGTCTTCACAGGGGAGAGTGCAGACCTAGAAGAAGTAAAGACTCAAGTTTCTGCCTAATATATGGAAGTGATTTGCCTGGGTTAAATATATTTTAATCCACTCATTTGAAGTTTACAAGCATTTTTAGTATGTCATTACAGAAAGCCTGTACACAAATTTCCAAAGACAAAAAGTGACAGCAGCACAAATGTGGTTTCAGGAACATATCATGATGACAGAACTGGATGACTGTGGGGAACAGGCAAGGGCAGCTGTTAGGTGTGAATGTGACACTCAACACTCAGATGCTTGCAGTTCACAATTTGCTTTTATCAGAATCAGCAACCTCACAACTGCCATTCTGTGTTAACTCCAGCCTGCCCCTGACAGACCTGCATTAACCTTTGCTTATGGAGCCACGGCAGGACTCAAGCAAATAAAAAAATATAATATGTCAGATTCTCCACTGGTGTAAATCAGCATCTCTCCACTGACTTTGAAGGAATGGCACCTGCTTGCTCAAGCTGAGGATCTTACCTGGTGCTACTGTAGCATCATTAAGTTGTCACATTCTTCCCCTGCCTCTCCTTTTGTCACCTAGCTGCAACTTTTCTGCGTTGAAGACTAGAGAAGGGTCTTTGATCCTCTGATAACTCCTTGAGGCTCCCTAAGATAATTGGCCAGGACATTTCCTGAGTTATCCAGGGTCATTTTATCTGCCCTTTTACTTGGAGAGGGATTACAGGCAAGAGAAAAGTCTTGGAGCCTTCACAGATGCAGACGACCTACATGAGTGTAGCAGGTCAGGCACCCCTCCTGACATGAGGGACACCCCATTGCCACCGGGCCGTGCTTAACCTATCCTGCTACTGATGTGGAAACAGAAACCCTCCAGGGTGACCTGGGCCCTAAGATTGTGTCCCTCTTTTGTCCCAGCTCACTGCGGGTGCTGGAAAAGGAAAGTGGGTGAGCTGCTTTTCTGCTTATGGAGGTATTTCCACATTGTAATCAAGCAATCTCTCCATATTCTCTCAAGTTCTCATGGTACGTCATTTTCTTCAGTTTTAACAATGATTTTTGCTGCTATTTTCCAAATCTCTGGTTTTTTTCAGCTTCATTAAACCTATGCTCACTGAAACTGTGTGGCATTTCAGTACCCACACCAATGCTGTATAAAGATGTAACATCACGTCTATATACATATTGGTTACTTTTCTATTTATATGTGCAAAGATTGCATTAACAGTATAATCAACAGTAATTTATATTTAACTCAGCAACAAAAATGCTCAAGTATCAGGCCTAAGACTGACCACTTTACAGCCTTGCTAAAAATATCTTTATTCAGTGATGACTTCCCAGTGATAACTCATTTTTGAGATTTGCCACTTAATAAGACCACTTTCTGCTAGTGGGTATTTCACTGAGACTGCACAACATTATTTTAATTTAGAATGTTTTGCAAAATTAAATCAAATGCCTTACAAATGTCTCAGTATATCACACTGAAGCAGTTACCTTTTCAGCCAAATTTGTAATCTAATCAGGTTTGTCTGACAAGACCTATTTTCCATAAAACCATGCTGACTGGCATTAATTACTTCCTGTCCTTTCATTCTTTATCAGTTGAATCCCATATTCTATTATTTTGCTCCCCCCTAACCTCCTCTCCAGTTTGATGTTAGGTTAGCTGGCTTACATTTACCAAGGTCATCATGTTCGTCCTTGCTGAATACTGGCAAAACATCAGTCTTGTTCCAGTCTTCTGGAATTTCTGTATTATTTCAAGACCCATTAAAAATTAACGTGTGGAAGGAAGAATCTCCTCTACCAACTATTTGAGGCTCCTCAGGTGCAAGATATCTGGGCCTGATGAATTACAGGTTTTTATCACAAGTAGATGTTTAACATCCTATTTGGTTACTAATGGACTGAAAAAGGCTTTGGCTGCCCGATATGATACTGCTGTCATCCTACTTTTTCCAAATCGAGGAGAGACATGTTTATTGAATATGGCTTTCTTCATTATTAATGATTTTACCGCCTTCATCTGGTAACTGGCTAATTCCATTGCTGGGATTTCTTGTGTGTATAATGTACTTCAAATACTCTTTTTTTTTTTTTTTTTCCTTTTATTTTGTCTTGCTGGATATGCAGATATCTTAAGCTTCAATTTTCTGTGCGTCAAAATTCTCCTTTTTCTTCCTTTTGCTGCAGGCCACTATTCCTCCTTTTAATCTCTGCCTCCTACAAAATGAAGTGATAGCTCGAAGGAGAGAGAAGGGGAAGGAAAGTGTTCATTATTCTGCTATCTTCAGGGTCTCTTTAATTACAACTAATATTCTTCCTACCTTCTTACCTTAAGTGTGCTTCAGGTAGGAGTGATACCAACTTCCTCTTATTCCCTTTTCTGGTGTTCCCTATCGACGGAGGGGCCCATCTTTCAGCAGGCTCATTCACATCCACGTAGTTCTTGGTTTCTCTGTCAACCACCTCTTCTGCTTCTCCTGTGACTGCTTTTCTACATGAACGGAAACTGAGAATACACAGACTGTTACGGAGAGAAGAGCCACCATCCGTCATCAGATGACAGGCACTTTTACTTCCTGAAAGATGAAATCTGGTCCAACAGAGTACTAAATATCTGTAAGCGACCCACGCTGCACCAGCAACAGCTAGAAGCCCTCCAGATGTGTTTACACAGAAATGCCGTGCTCTCCCAGCTTTGCATTTGGTACCAGTGAGAGCTGCAGGTACAGAGTACATTTGAAAATGACGCCAAATGTAGAGTATTCTTATTACAATCAATAACTTGGGTAATTCTCACTCTTTATAAGAATTTTTCTGGTGGTGGTTTTGCTTGTTTAGGATCCTTTTTCCTTACTGAGGGAGAAAAAAAATATAGTCAAAGCCTGGGAGTTTTGCTTTGAATGAAAGTTGGCTTGTGCCTCTTACAGGTTAATAGGAAGATAGCTGTCAGGCCACATACTACTATGTTACACTTACACTTAGTAAAATAGTTATTTAAAAAGAAGTTGCACCTCAACCATGTGCTTGGGAGCTAAAATGTGTTTGGGAGCTATTCTGTTAGCTGCTGGCTGAGCCTACACTGCTACTAGGAGAGGACCTGGGGCACAGCCCTGGCCCTGGGGCTAGGGGACTCAGTCCGGCTCCCATCCACGCTGCCCGCACCTTTGCAGCAGGCTGGCTGTGTCTCCTGGGCCATCGCTTGACAGGGGCTCACCTTTGGGCCTGGGGTGGTGAGCCTTTGGCCCAGGGAGAGCACTCTTAATTTGTGGTGTTTGTTCAATGTATATGAAATAACATGGCCCCTAGGCTGCAGCCCCTCTGGTGCTAGTTCCACTGAACCAAATGCTGCCAGCCCAGGGACACAGCACTGGGCAATACTTGGGGGCTCAAACATCATGGGGAAGGGAGCTAACACGATGCAGGATTTTCCGTACTGCCTTTGGGAATGCTTTCTAGAGGAAACCGTCCGCCAAACTGCCAGGGCACTGTTTCGAGGATGTACTTGGAGCAGTCCAGGACAGACCCAGAGACTAATCTATCAATGTGAACTGATCAGGGATTTCAGGTATTTAGCACTGTGGAGATTTACACTGTGAAAGTATTTTAGATTCAGAGTAAGTACATTTTGGATAAATACTTCCTTCTTCCTTGCCTGCTATCAGTGCTTATTAGCTTTCAGAATTAAGAGAATGGCAATGGCAATAATAGTGATAAAACTAGTGGAACTTTTACGTTCAAGTGTGACTGTCCTGCAGGTTTATGTCACTGAGAAGTCTGTGAATGTGGTGAGAAATGAAGGCTATGCGGGACTGGGAGCTGTCAGACTCCATACGTGTGGTTGGGGCACCTAGATTGCACAGGGTAAAGGGACTGAGGGCCCAGGCATGTAAAGGGACCAGTATAGCATACATGATTGACCACATAGAAAAGCAAATGTTAAGACAACAATTTGGAAAATTTCAATATATAAGAGAGAAAATGAGGCTATTCAGCAATAGATGTGGATCATGTAGCTGGATTTAGATCCACCCAAGGATTTGGTGCAAATATTGAAATGAAAGTAAAAACATATTGTTTTAATTTCTCTTAATCTGTTTAATTAAAATAATAAAATTAAAACCAGGAATGCATGAACAAATATATCAGCCATAAACTCTGTCCCAGATAATGACTGTATTAACAGAAAGTCAGGATCTCTCCAAACACTAGAAAACTAGAAACAGAAATCAACATCCCCAAAGATTAGTATGGTATTTTTCCTGCAGTGCTTGAAGAGTAGTAGGGCTTGTCTTTACTTCAAGAAATATTTTAAATGATCAATGGAAAGACAGAGAGCAGAAGATGCATTAGGATTACAGTACTGACAATTGAAAACTGTGTTCAGCTGGACCCATAGTACCAACTTCAGCAAACACACTCGTGACATGAATGAGGCTCTACTGCTCAAGTCAGTCTGGGAAACTGTTGAAATCACAGATCATCAATTCCAAACATCTTCAGAGAAAATCCACAGAGATAAAACTTTCTAAAAGAAAGGAAAGAAAGGAGTCAATGCAAAGCTGCATCTCAAAGGAGTTACATAAAAAATGAAAAGTAAATACTCAGATGTGCAGAAACTAGATGAATTGAAACAATTATGAAAGCAGTAAGACCAGATATTGTATTCTCAGGAACGAAATAAAGATTTGATAATAATACTGAGTGGATACATTATCCACATAAACACTTCGGGAGTTTGAATTTATCCCTTTATACGACATCTGATGATGCTTTGAATGGTATTGAATTGTGATTCATGTATTCAGAGATCTTTTTACAACATCAAAGGAATCCTCATGAGCTAAATAAGCTCTTGATGAGTCAAAACTGACACAAAATAGTTGCTTAACAAATCAAGTTGGTCATCTCGAGGAGGATTGCTGTAACTTGTATTTTTTCTGTGAGGCATTTTTAAAGACACTTTGACTTGAGCAAACCTTTCTGAGGCCCCTTCTCTTCAAGCCACAAAACCTGGCATGGGTAATCCTTGTGTCAAGAATCAGTGACTAAAAATATTTGTCTCAAATTTATAAGCTAAAGCCTGCCTCTTTGCTTTATGCTTCCATCTCCTGCCTCTTTAAGATTAAAACATGGTTACTCTATGAAATTCATAGAAGAGAAAAAAATAATAGACCATAGGACCTTCACTGGTTCAACTACTTTAACTTTTAGTCTTCTATACATTTCTTATTACACCCAGCATTTGCCTTCATGTCAGATTACCTCTTTCGATCACTACCTCTGTAAATGCATAAACTGAGTAATGAAAGCTATTTCTTAGATGATGTCCCTTTAGTCACTGTAATTTGTATTGCTCATCATAAAGTCATATGGAATTTCTTTCAGCCCCCTTCCCTCAGAGACACATATGTGAAGACAATTTCATGTTTGAAGTCATGACCATGACAAACAGGGACTAGTGAGTCCAATGTTGTTATAACATAGCTAACTAGGTGAACTTTAAAATGAAAAAATTATGTTTAAATTGCTGCCACTTCTCCAGTCCATTTTAAATTAATTTGGCCTTTAATTATGAGTTCAAACAATAGTCTGAACTATCTTTCATGGTGGATTACCACCTCCTGGTTATAAAGGTATCAGATCATATTAATCTTCCGTTTCAGCTCTCCCCATCAAGCCCTGGGATGAGGAAAAGGCAGATGAAGGGTTGTGCAGAGTTCTACGCTCTCAGCCTCTGTTGAGATAAATTAGATGTTCCTTTTTAATCTAACCCACTCTGAGTTTGGGTCACTTGTAATCAGGCTGTCACAACCACCTTCCTGACAGCACCACCATCCCACTGGCACAGACACTGGGTCTTGGCAGAGTGTAAGCAGCTTGTCTGTGTCTCCAGTGTCCAAATTTCCACCACAATCTGCTCCTCTCTAGGTGGATCCAGAGTCTGTTCAGGAGATAACGGGTTGGGAACACAGAAACAGTGATTCTAATGGAGCTCACTGGGTGCAGTCATAGAGGGTAAGAGGTGGGTAAGAGCAGATTGTGAAAACTTTGACTGATAGGGGAGGAAAAAAGAAAAGACAACAAAAATACCTTAAAAGCTGGTTAGTCAGCCTTCAAGTACCTGCTGTCTTTGTGTCCATTGACAAATATTGAGCAGCCCATTTTCATGGAACTGCTTGAATCAACACCTAAGACAACAGCTGCCATATTGCAGGACAGATTTGTAAGAATTACATCAGAATTGTAGGACTATGATATGCCAAACACTTCCCAAAGACTTTTTTTATTTATCTGAGGAGCTAAATTAACCTTTGCACAACTTACTTCATCTTGCAATATATTGTCTTGAGAGGACATTCACAAATAAAGGTTTCTGTAAGTGCTTGTGATTTGGACTTTGCTTCAAAATTATAATAAAAAAGATTGAAAGGTCATTTTTCGCCCACTTCCACACAAGTGTTGTTTCATTGGCCTAATCAAGATGAGAAGGCAGTTGCTATTTATATTTGTCTGGTTTTGACAGTTTGCCTACTAGTTTACTTAGCTTACTAGCCAAAAGACAAATAATGCTTTTGCCACATGTGGTAGTACACCTAAAATCATGGAGCTGTATGAAGTACACATTATAATATATATCTCTATACACAGTTTGTTATACGTAAAGGAAAACGGAGAGAGAGGGAAAGGGCCTGTTATAAACTAGGTCTTTCATGAAAAGTTCTAGATAACATAATTGGAATAGAAACAAGGGGGTCCTATAGAAATGTAACAGAACGCTGCAGAAATTACGGTAAAACCTATGGAGCATTACATCTTTTATAAAAACTTTTTTGAGCCATTGTATAGGATTTAATAGCCGAGGTATCTGAGCTATAGGATGGTACAAGAAAAAAAAAAAACTGCAGAAAGCTTATCATTTTGTGTTAAATTCCACAGGAGTTTTCCATAAGGGCTGGGCTGTTTCTGAGGTGTATCCTGTATGTGTTTCTTCTCTACTCCTGTGGCGAGCTGAACTTTGGTTTTAGTCTGCAGCACATTTTGAATGTGTGAGTAGCCTTTTGTGGGTAAAAAAGAAGATAGTTCTCTGTCTCATTAATCTGCAGATTCATGTGGAAGTCTATGCTGTCTTAAACTTCATTGGCAGGTCACCATCCAGCTGCATGAGCCATTGTGTTTGAGTTTTAAATGGGGATGTACAATAGGCACTGTACCTTCTGGTGTAAAACGTACACAGAAAATCACATACCACTTCCATCAGCAACTGAGGTTTTGTGTTATTTCAATGGACTGAGGGCCCTTTTTTAGTGCATTAGGGAGCTAAGAAAGTGTACATAAAGGACTGCATAACAGCATCCTTTCCTGACTTGGTAGAAATGAGAGAAACTACATTTTTTTTGTCGGTGATATCTGAGGCAGGTAGATTATGTATGAACCACAAACACAAGATTAGCTGTACGTTAAAAATACTACTTTTAGAAAGCCAGCCAATTCAGATATTGAAACTTCTCAATTATTCCTACCATAAAATTAAAAGCAGAGTTTGGAAAGATTCCTGCTGAAGCCAATACAACAGAGATTAGAAATAACAAAAGGGTCTAAGGTCCGCCAAATTTAGGAAGGAGAAAAAATGTCAAAACAGTAATAAACCACAACCAGGTCAACAGGTCCATCCACATGAGAAAACCAACATTGAACAGAAGGGCCTCTGAAACTTCTGAAGAACAGAAGATTGGTAGGAAAGCATTTTTATGAGAAATAAAATGTGCCTTCCTGTCAGGGAGGAAGGGAGTTGCAGGGTGCTTGAGAAATGGAAAAAAAATTGCCATTAAACCCCGATATGAATAAAGATCAGGTGAGAGAGGATGTCACCCTGTGGCCTTTGGAACTGTATTTCTGCTGCCTCCTGAAATTATGTTTTCCTGAAACAAAGGAACAGTGTTATGGAAAAGTGGGTGCCAGGTACTTTAGGAAAATGAGACACAGCGAAGCGGATAAAAGAGACAAAGACAATAGCAATCATATGCAATAAAGTGAAGGCAGCTGAGGTCTGAGACAAAGGTGAATATTCTGAGCCAGCAAGATGACTGAAGCAGGGGAAGGAAGGAGGGAAAGGTGATTCACAATAACATTTGAAAGACATTGGCTTGAATATTTATCAATGTCACAGCAAACTTAGCTTGGCAGCCTTGGTGGCTGACTTTGTTCTTTTAGCAATTTCCCACCCTTAAGATGACAAACAGGAATGTGGTTTGAAGTACAGCTCTTAATGTGAGTCAAACAACAGGGCTTAGGCTCACATTACATAGGCATTGTCATGCAATTTTATAGCTTTTCTGTAGGCATAGCTGTAGTACTTACTTGTATCAATGTCCAGTGGAGTGTATTCAGTCTAGGCAACATGGACTGTTGCACACTTACAGAGATGTGGAGGCAATATGCCCCCACCACACAACAGGACATGCAGAAAATTCTGTGTAGCTGCATTGAGTACCTCACTTGTTACAAGTCCATTCTAATTACAATGTAGGTCCTATGCCCTGGTCAATGATTCTGCTACATCTTTAGTTTAGAAATGGCTAAAATAACTCTGAAGTGATTAATCCACCTGATTGATGATAGATACAAAAGTACTCAATTTAATTTTTTTTTTGGCTGATAGTGAAGGTCTAATTTATACTGCTTTTGTAAGAGCTATTTCTGCACATACATAATAGTATTCTGAAGTGACTGGTTCCCAAAGGTTAAGATGCAGGTACCATTAAGTATCTTAGAGAAGTGCCCAATCACTAAATTTCAGAGCTATACTCAGTGCTGTATCCCAACTTTTCCAAAGTTAAAACTGCAGCCCAACTCTTACCTATAGGTAAGGACAGAGCGAATATCGTGCTAGAGAAAGACAGAAAAAGGACTGTGTCTGCTCTTGGTGACATTGGTAAAAGTGGAGTTAACTCCAGATGTCATCCTGCTGTAACCAAGAACTGAATTTGGCTATTCGTCTTGAATCAATGCTATCAATAAAAGTCTGCCAAAAATAACCAACTGGTAAATATTAATTTAAACAGAAAAATTGGAAATCAGTTTCACACTGAGTTGCAACATGGGGCCACTGCATGCTGGCAGTAAGAGGATAATGATGCAGGGTGCCAAAAAAATACCTGGAAAGCATTACTTCTGTGTGACATCCAATAAAGATGCCGCACACACCCCTACATTTTTCAGCAATTAAATATCTGCAAATGAAAGTGCTCTCTTTCCCCAATTCCCTGTCTGTAATGGCCAAAATACGGCCCAGCAGTGCTGTAATAGAAGTTTTTCAGGGTGGCCCCTCTGCACAACAGCTGTTTCGCAGTCTGATAGTAGCGTCTCCAACCAGCTGCTTCAGTTTGCTCCTGGCTGTCACTGCTATAGGTTAATAGGAATAGAGGCAAGAGAAGGGCCTAGGCCAGCATAAAGCAGAAATAACAAAATTTTCTGCCAAAAGGGAGTGTGGGATAAGAACTTTAATGGGCAAGCAAACAAAGAATCAGACTGAAGCCTGAGGCGCTTCAGTGTGTTGGCAACAGACAAGCAGTCCTGGAACAAGTGCAGCCCAGAGTCTCAATTTGAAATGACTGTGTGGCCCCCATGCCAAAAAAGTTTGGCTCTGGGTATATATGTGTGTATGTATATCTATATCCCCACACCAAATATGTAGTTGTGATAATCATGTAGTAAATTACAGAGCCATATGATAAACTGCATGTGCCTTTGACCACCTCACCTGCCCCCTGCCAGCTAATCCATCTCCATTTGGATTTACTCTGTCATTCTAAATGGAGGCTTTAATCCTGCAAACACTTACGTGTATGCTTAACTTTAAGCACTTGAACAGTCCAGTTGAAAACAAGTTTGGCTGCATGTAATTCCAGCATCATCTCTAGGTGCAATTGTAGTCCTGCCTTTTACAATCAATGGAAGCAGTTTGGGCTTGTGATTTCTTTTAGCTGATAGGACAACACCTCTAGCACTGGTCCTGGCTGCTGCTTTGGTGTATGCCCTGGATAAATCCGTATTATTCCATTGGTTTCAACAGCATTACAGCAATTTACACCAACTGAGAATCTGCCCTGTTGAGAAAGAAAAGTCAGAAGGATTACTAGACCTAATCTACAAACACGAGGTGAATATCAGTCCAAGCATAAAATGAGGGCAGGGTGCAAGTACTGGATTTCTTATTCCCACAAGATGGGGGTGCAGGCTGATGGTGTTGTTCTACTGTGAGATCTATGCAGCCACCCTCTTTCATGAATGTAAGGAAGGTCTTGCAGAGCTTCCGTCACCTGTTCTCTCGTGGCTTCAGCTCCAGATTTTCTTTCTGTCCCCTCCATAAACTGTGCAGAAAACAAAGAGAAAAGCAGCAGAAGAGAAGTGTAATTGTATACTGCAAAATAACATTCATAAGTCACACAAACACTAAACCCTACGTATAATGAATCTGTCCTTTAGGGACAGTCCTTTCCATGTCATTGTCTGGTACTTATGTTGTTGTTCATCTAGCTAATTACTGCTTTGAAAGGTATAGTCCTGCTGTCATGCCTAGATTAGCAGCAAGTGTTTGGCCAGCTACTTTCTTGTCACAGTTGATAATTATTTAATGAGTTCTGTTCTTCCCTAGGAAAGCAAGATTGGGATAGAATTGGACTTATTTTATCACAGTAGCATTGCTGCGCCTGTTGGCAGGTTTGACAGCGACAGTGCTGGATTTCAGTAAGACAGAAGAAGAAGAATTTCCATAAGTAGTTCCTGAATCAGTTGGAAGCAATGGGGAAATTAATAGTAATGAGTGAATCTCAATAGATACTGACTCATTATTATGTTAGTTGCCAGTCTTTTCCTGCAGCTGTAACCATGCTGGAAACTGGGTGATGCTCTTAGCTAAAAGAAAAGCCATCATAAGTTAGTACAATGTGTTGCTAAAACGGGAAACCTAACTTTAGATCTCCAGATTTCTCCATCCGCAGGGGGCCACTGAAGTCACATTACCATTTTTTTTCAGTAGAAATCTATTGATAAATAAAAGAGCATCATCAACAGGACCATATGGACTCTTCCTTCAGATTACCTGTCTGGAAGAACATTTGGAGCAATGAAGGCTGGTGAAGAAACTTTGTGCTGAGACCAGGTTAGAATGGCACTGGCAAAGGCTTATTGTATGTGTAGCTACCTGCTGCAGTGGGGTATATTTAAAAGCTATGTGGTAACTGTTCACAGTTATTTTCCCTGCTTGTGTGGAAATTTTCAGAAATCAAGAATAAAGATGTTACATTTTTATTTTCATTTCAAAATGTATTTTAATTCAAATATTTTAAAAATTTCAAAGTCAAAGCAAAGCATTTGGGTACATCTTAAATACTTTTTTTCTGTTAGCATTTTACTTCAAGGAAAACCTGAGAAGAAATTTTATTCTATTTCAGAGTAGGGAAAACCCTTTCAGAATAGGGAAAAGTACACAAAAAGGTAGAATTTCCCACAAAATGGAAACCATACTTCCTGCTTACCTTTACTGTTTCCCCTCACACTGAGTTGTGTTTTTCCTCCTGAAGCTGTACAAACCTTCTAATTCCTCAAGGCCATAAAGCATGAGGATCTTTTTCTTTAAGGTTACAGATTCATTTCGAGCTTGTGTGCAGTCTATTCCCTTATCCCTAACTCTCTCTCCAAAACATGATGCAGCTGGGTATGTATGAGATACACAGGTGGGTTTGTCTGTAGCTTGCTTTTCCTAGAAATGGCACTGAGTCATCAACTGACCACCACCAGGCAATGCCATGTTGTCCTACATTGAAGTGCCTTCTATATGGCCACATCACTCAGGACAGCAGCGGTAGCCAGACGGGAAAAGGTTGGTTTGTCTGAAATACATGACCTGAAAAGCTGGAGGACTGCTGCTCTCAGCAAACTGCTCCTATAAACAGCAGGAGCAAGTGAACTCTGAAAACATAAGAATTTCTTGTTAAGCAAGCATCCCCAGTAATGCTAATAAATAATAATAACTTATTCAAAGTATACAAAATGGATGACATCTGACTTTTTTATTATTATTAAATCTAATATTTTTTCCAAGCAAGACAGTTTCTTGGCTGTCATAATTTCAGAATTTTCCATGTGCCTTTTCCTAATGTCCATGTCTAATCCTAAACTCACCAAAACCAGTCAGGAATTCCTATACTGACTCCAGTGGCTTTTGCATCAGGTCAGACATATTGAAGACAGTTGCTTTCTCCTCACAGTCTTCATCATAAGTTCTGTAAAATGTACCCTGACATGGCAAACAAAAGTTTTTTCCAGGAATGCAAATGCAAATGTAATATGTTAGAAATATTCAGGTTGAAAGGGGATTAAAATATATGTTTAAGTAATCTGTGGGAGAAATGGTTTAAATTGTGCTCCTGCTAGGAGATGTGGATTTCTTACCGAGAACTGAATGATATTCTGTCTGCGGCACACTGGATCGTTCTCTGAAGAACACCAAGCAGATAGTATGATACATTCATGGCTACAAACACCACCATTGCTGCAGTTTAGTAATCCACACTTTGACTTTTTTCACAACAACTTGTCAACTAGTAGTGTAGAAGTAACGGTCTATTACTACATTTATCTTGGGTCTAATATTTATGTGTATTTTTTTGCTCATGTTACTGGATATGTATCTCCCTTGTCTGAGCGGGACATGACAATATGGCACCCAAATATAGAAAACGCATTGTTATCTGTTAGCAAGCATGTATACCAGTTTCTTTGAAGGTGTTTTCTCTATGCTAGTAGAATAAGTAAGTTATGTTCTGTGTAGAGTTGTATGCAAGAGGTTGTACAAAGCTTCTGAGAAAAGATTCTATGCCAATGAGGTTGTTGCTTTTGGAGTCTAACACTGGAATTTATTTTTTCTACACACATATTTGTATACAGAGCCATGGCTTCATTCTGGATGCCATTTTCATTGCAGATAACCAGTTACTGACTCCTAAAATGAGGTTTCAAATGACGTAATTCTTGCTTTACCTCCCTAATTTGATATATTCTGTATTAAACTCACTGTCATCCCAAATGAGGACCATGTCATCAGGGAAGTGGTTTAGCTGGTTATCTTGACGCATCTTGAGATTATATCAAGGGTTTGGATAACCTGTACTTGCTGAAGTAAGGGAGCAAGAGCATCCCTATCTCCGATATATCCTTTACCCTTCCTTCCTGCCTCACTGGCTGAGCTATGCCGTGATGTTTGCAGAAGGGATACAGACCCAGAGAGGAGCCATTCATGCAAGATAAGGCACCAAACAAAGCCTAAATCCAAATATCCCCCAGTCTGGAGAGACTTTAGGTCTGGATTTGCATCTGATCTTTGCTGCCATTTTCAAATGTATGCATATTTTCACAATAAGCTACTTTTGCCTATTTCTCCTACCAGAAATGTATATATATATATATGGCTGCATGCTAAAAGGAATATCAGAACTAGTGTTATAAATGGCTACTAATAATCTATATGTTGAACATATTGTCTTAGTATTTCCATCCAGTCTTTATCTATCTCTACCCATCTCTCTATATACATGTAACCAGAGTGTTTTGGTGATGTTCAAGGTGGCATAAGAGCTTTGGGGTTTTTTTAAATCCAGGAGTTGGTCTGGACCTGGCTCCAGAAAAGGCCCCATCTATGCTCTGCTGGTTCTCCACACACTTTGTGCTATCAGGTTGAAACAAACAGGATTTACTTCTCACTAGTAAGATGCAGAACTCCTGAATGGGGAAGGATACCCCACAGCTGTATGGCCACAAGCATATCACTTTATGTGAGAATGTTCCCATGTGCAGCCAGTGTGAATGTGAGTCCCTCTTGCCTCCACCAGTAAATCTATCCCCTCATTACTTTCTCTCATTTTTGGCACTATGGCAGAAGAGTTTAAGCCTGCTAGGTGGGTCTTGTCAGGCAAACGATGTCTGAAAGAACTTCACCCACTGTAGATATCATAAAGTTAGATCATAAAGTTAAGGGGCAACTCTATTATTTTTTCTGCAGTTGTCCAGAAAAATGGAAAACAAGAATCACGAGTGGTTAGAGTGAAATCCTCATCTGCTTTGCGTCAGTGCAGTATGACTCCCAACAATACATCTTCTATGTGTGAAAATCAAAAGGAGTTCTGCCTGCAGAAGAAATACGGGAGAAAAGTAAGCAATTGTGATTGCTTTGTGGATAAAGTAATTAGCAGTGCAAAATGCAACTGGCAATAATGCCCTTCCATTCAAGACATTCTCATTTTATTTTGAACTGAGCATGCATGTGGTAATGTTTTAAAGCACTGAACATTTACTCATTTGACAGGGGTGAATGACACAGAAGTCAGTATCTTGTGATCAACAGGAAAAGAAAGGAAAAGAAGAACACTCACTATTCTGATGTCATCTCCCATTGTTATTGTTGTTGTTCCTCCAAATAATGGAATTCTGGAAGCAAGACCATAAATCTCAAAGCTCAGCATTGTCTCATTCGGAGATCAAGGTCCTTGTTGCTGATTGATTCATGCATTTTTCATTTGGCTAGCTAATATCCTTTAAATGGAACAGACACTTAGGCAGTGAAACTGGAGCTATTCTCCCTTCCCCCCAGAGGATTTAGCATATAAGTTAAGCAATTTCTTGGATGATTTTTGGTAGAAAATATCATTTATGGAAAACAATGAGTATTATTCACCTCAGAAGCCTAACATTAATTTTCTCCTCAACGAGCATGGTGCTATTGTGCATTAAGAGCACTCAGCTTTTAAGGTTAGATGGTGATTCCTTTCTCAAGTTGAATAATACCTAATTCTTTGAGTTACCCCATTGGAATGAAGTATTAAGACATCACTTGACATGGGTTAGAGTATCACAATCTAGCCCTTAATGAAATTTATAGAAGCTGAGAGTGTCCTCTACATGAATGAGTCCGTAATCCTTATTTTTCTATTTTTATGGATATGTTCTACCTTCATTTGTAATCTTTAGACAGCTGCATGGTAATGGCCTGATGTAGCTACTTACATTTCACTACAACTTTGATAATTTTAAAGCTGTCTGAGATTGTACAAACCATACAGTCATAGAAAAGTTGTCTTTTCTTCAAAGTTTGAAATGTTAATTTGTTATATAAACATTATAAAACATAATTTTTTTAAAATGCAAATTCGGGAATCACAGAACTCACTAGGCTTGACATGGGATGAAGAGAGAGTACAGAAAGCTTTGCTCTGAGGAGTTATTTGTTTTTTTCTTCAGACTTCTAGGTAAATTCCAGTTTATCTCAGGCTTATGATATAAACCTCAATGTCTCAAAGAGTGTTGATGTCTTTCCTCTTTGATCCTGCTTCAGTCTGGCCACATTGCCAGTTCTTTAGAAATCTCACCCTCCTGTTAAATACCAGGATTCCTCAAGCATTCCCCTGCAGTGGGATCCCAGTATCACCAAGAATAATTTTTCTTACTCTTTTAGACACAGAAGTATACGTTGAACCTGTACTACCTCCTAAAATATAGCCAGAAAGATATTTGGATTGCTGCTTAGCACAAGCAAAATCTAAGAGGTGTGCACAGGATCAAGATTGAAATAGCAGCTCCAATACCTCCATCCATTTGGTACCAACATATAGTGCCTGATGGAAGACAGGAATGAATCCAAGCTAGCCCCTTGCCATTCATGTTTCTGGAGGATTCCCACTAAAATGTGCTTTCAGTCATAAACTATTTCATGCCTCATGGCACATTGAGTTATTTGCCATCAGCACCCAAACACTGCATTGGGATTCCTGAAGGACCTGTGCTCACCCTTCCTGAACTGGGGTTTGGGCTCAGGATGACTCCAGTGTGGCAAGACAGAGGTGAGAAGGATAGAAGCGATAATGGACTTCTGGGAATCCTTGGAAAAAGTTGAAGAAACCTATGGGTGACTCCGTTTCCATGGGTGAAGGGACACTGCCAAAATGCCTGCTTTCCTGGACATAACGGGCTGCATCAGCAGCTGAGATGTACCTTTGTTTTGTCTGAGAAAAAAAACAGTAGGCAGGAGTGATGAAAAAGAGCTAGAAGAACTTTCCATTAGAGTTAATTCAGTCATCAAAAGATAAATCTGACAACAAAAAGAAAGGAACAGTGAAAGACCTAAATAGTGGGAATAGAGAACAGTAAGTTAGAAAGAACTGTAAAATGCTGAACAGTGCCTTTGGAGAACTGTGCTGCTCTTCCTCCTGGTGTCAAACATCCCACTAAGAAAAATTAAAATATCCAATACATTCTAGACTAGAGAAATAACCCATAGTTTAGGCTTATATCTGTAATTAAAGGAGAAAGAACATGACATTTAAGCCAAAAGACAGGGAGATTGCTAAGAATTAAATGCATAGAAAGAATATAATGGGCATTCTACAGTATCACACCAGGCATTTGTTGGGCTCAGAGCTTTGCTGGTTGAAGTGGGTCCATCTCCACATGCTGAGAGAAGAAGCAGCCACGGGACAAGGAAGATTTTCACATCTGAGAAGAGTTCTTATTTGGGTTTTATCTTCGCTGGGTTTTCCGAGCAGAGAGGGGCAAGATGATCTGACCTTCTTCCTGCTGGATTGCGAAGGTTGTTTCCTGCTTTGTCAGAACATCGCATCTGACATTGCATCTGTGCTGGTGTTTTGAGAAAGGCTGTTATTCTGGTGGATACTGGAAAAGAGATTAAACTCATCTGGAAACCAGGGACATTTTCTGTAAAAATGAAGTGCTAGAGGAGAGTTTTGGGTTTGCTTTTCTTTTTTTATTTATTTTTTTTATTTTCCTCTTCTCTGAATTTCCTCTCAGGGAGCAGAAGGTAATTCTCTGAACTCCATGATTAACTTCTCAGGTCATTTGTTGATTCTTCCTTCATGCTGAGGAGAAATTGGGGTGTTTCCAGGCGTCAGTTCGACAAATCACTTAGGAACGCATTTAAATGCCTCTCTGTTCAGCCACGCAATCGAAACACCTGCTTTAATCCTGCAAGTACATGTTTAAGTTTACAGCGAATAAGCTGGACGGGCGAATGAGGACCTAAGAACTGGGTCTGAACCCTATGGAAACCCTATGAAAAAACTCACACTGGCACCACCCTCAAATTACAGCCCCCCTCGCTAAATTTTGTGATAAATAGTCCGACAGCACAGAGGTATTTTCAGAGGAAGGTAAGGGGCAGGGGGTGAGGGGGTCGGATGGCAAGTAGTTGTGTTGCGGCTGTTGGGCCCTGCTGGCCCCCAGCACCTGTATCCACTCCTCCGCGCTGCAGCCCTGGGGAGAAACCCTGCCATAACAAACACGGCTGCACCTGTGCAAACATCCTTGGGTTCATGTTTTCTTGGGGTTACTGTAGCAATAGCAATTTAGCATAAAAGAAAACACCAAGTTATGTAACAGCCACCGTGGGAACCTGCTCTGCCTTGTTTTATTGAGGTAAATATTAATGTTAGTGATGTCTTCTGACTTTGGGTTACTTTTTATTAGTGCACCATGGGCAAATGGGAGTCTGAAGAATTAGCTACCCCAATTAATAATAAGATGTAAAATACCATGAATTGGTCTTTAAACCTAATTTTATTGATTTCCAACTTTGATTTTATAAATCGTATTTAGCACTGGTTTTATGTCCTTTACTCCTGAAATTATAGATCTTTCTGCAGCTTCTTTAACCCAGCCTGTGTTTTAGACTTTGTTGTCTGTCTGAATGGACTTAAATCCAGTGCAACAGGCATTGGTAGATGATCTCCAACCCCTTCGGCCACATTGCCCGTTTTCCCTGTACTCCTTCCATACAGAGGTTTACAACAGGGAATTTCCTATAACTTCCTGACATAATCTAGAATTTGCACTGATGAATTTCAACATTCTTACTCTCATCCACATTCACTTTTTTCATTGGTATAAGCATAGATGAAGTGCTCCCTGCCTGGACAACTGCCTGAGACGACCAGGGCAGAAGGGTTTGGTCCTACCTCACTTTAGCAGCCTATAAATGTCAAGGAGCAATTCCTTTGGGGCTGGTATTTTCTGTGCTTGGTGACAATTTGGACAGCTGGGGCTGAACTGGCAAAGCCTTTGACATACTTATATGAAAAATACCATTTTTTCTGCATAAGTTCCAATCCATCTTCAGACTCAGATAATGCCAAACCACGTGAAATGAAGAGTTTCAAACCAGGGCCAAAATATCTAAGTTATCCAGCTCACACACCAGTCTCAGTGAAATCAGAGGGTTGAGCTATGTAAGAAAGATTTCTTTGTGGGTCGTTGAGACCTGAGGAGAAAGCCCAATATGAAGAAAACAAGTTAGGCTATTTTAAAGGTGTAAGGCTAGACCCCGACATGATGCCACTTGAACGCCTTTTATTTCTATTAAAAAAATTTCCTTCATTGCTTTTTAATCAAATGCTTCTGCGATCTGGTTGTTTTAATCAGATGCTTCCAGTCCTTCAGTAAAGGCTGGAAATCTGAGTAACAACATTATGTGTGGCCCCAAGTGAGAAAAGTAGGTATTTTTCCAAAGAGCCACAAAGAAGACTTAAACCCACCACTGTCTCTTGCTATGCGCTGACCTGTCTGCCTTCAGGGTTCAGCGGTTCACTCAAAACTTCAGCTGCAGGCTCCAGGACATTGGATTTCATTCTGCTCTCCTGAAGGCCTGCGGAGCTCGATGCAAACACAGATTACTCCAAGCTTAGTTGTGAGGCTTTACTTCAAAATCCTAGCAAATGTACAGCAATTTTCCACATGCCTTGTCAACACTCATACAACTTCATCTTCCTTGATGAGGGGATGACATGTTCATCCAAAAGTGGAAAAAGAATTAAAATCTGCTACCTCACCCTTATTTCTGTTAGTGAGGCCAGAACAGAGTTAGCAGTTGGCAAATAACTTGCAGGACGTTGGTCTGGGATCCTGCTCACATCTACTATGTGGGGCACTAAAACAACAGTAAGAACTAAACTACTCCTATACTGAGCAGCTGATATAAAGTCCTGACATGAAACTTGCTGCTTATGTTAAGTAGCGTTTCTGAAAAGTATCGGCAGATGTATTTGATGTTTTGCAGAGGATCAGTATGTTATTCAGTGTTGAATGCATGCCCATTTCCACTTCTGGCTGTGGCTATATTAAAATCGAAACCTATATAAAAGGGCTCTACACCGAATTAAGCATTGTTATATGGGGATTACTGCAATGCTATTTTGCCACTTGAGGCGATTCTTAAATCTGTGCAGTAAGAGTTTTGGGATAGAGTCTTACAGTTTGGGGATTTTTTGTTTGTTCCACTTAACACTTGTTCATCAGCAGGTCCAGACATATTGGCTATGCATATACTGCAAAATGAGCAGTGCCAGCAAATGCTCTCAAACACTGGTGCTTTGGGCACATTTCATTTATCAGTGGAGATGTAGCAGCCATGTTATCTTCACCTGGCCAGGCTCACCTGATGCTTCTGTGTCCTGTTGGGCAGTACCCCCCTTCTCCAGGTGGCCCCATGTCTGCATCACAGCATCTCCCCTCACTGCAAGGACGGTGGGAAGTTTTTAGGAGGGGATCAAGCAAACAGGAGGCAGTGGGAAGGTGACTTGCAGGTGGGCACAGCTCCAGGGGATCAAGCGAACAGGAGGCAGCGGGAAGGTGACTTGCAGGTGGGCACAGCTCCTTCTCTGGATTGCGATGCCACCGGTGGCAGGGCACCCCGCTGCTCGCTCCTCTCAGAGGCTTCGTGTCCCACCCTGCACCCCGCTGCCGCCTGCCCTGCGCCCCTCAGCCCCATGACGCCCCTCAGGCCCTGGGCAGCCCGGGTGCTCCGCGCAGCGCTGGGGCCGCGGGGCCCGGGCGTCGCAGGGGGGATTTTGGGGCGCGGACACCTTTCCCCGGGCCCGCTCATGTGCGGGCGCACCCCGAGGCCTCTGCGCACGCCGGGTGCGGGCAACCCCAAATTCACACTCTCCTGCGAGGCTCGGCCTGCGTTTTATTATCACTTGCTGACATCTGCTGGCTACGGCACGAATTATTTCGGAGGGCCGCCAAGCAGGGACGAGGGGCCGGCCTGGCCGGGGGAGGCCTTCCTCGGGCAGAGCCGGCGGGAGCCTCCCTGAGGCGCCAGGCCCGACAGTGAACCGCCGGTTGCAGACTTGACCTCGGGGTCAGCATGGCCGTGTGGGCAAGCGGAGCAAGGGGCCCAGCTCCCTCCTTTTGCAATATTCCCCATTTTGTTTGTTTTTTTTTTTAAGAGAAGTCCCTTCTTTCAGTGGTACATGCAGGCATATTTACTTAGAGCAGGTGTTGGTGCTTGTGGGGACACCGAGGGAACGTCAGCCAGGCATGGGCTGGTGACCTATCATTTGGAGAAAATTCCTTGTGCTGAAGTGTGTAAGCAGCTTTTCACACTGCCTTGGGAGAGCTGGGAAATGGGGGAATTGCAGGAAGATCATGAGGCTCGCCTGACCGTGCTGTGTCCACCTATGTGCTCCCTTTCTCCATGTTTGCAGAGGGAAACTGTAAATGGAGTGCCCTGCTTTGGAAGAAGTTCATGCTCTCGCATGGTGAAGGTGGTCAGTGCATACCCCAGAAGCCCCTTGTCTCCAACCATTTCACTGAAGATACAAGGAATGTAAATAATATGCTCAAGGCCAAAGGGTGAGTTAATGATAGAACAAAATTCCAGTTCTTCTTCAGCCATATGCTTTTAAGGTACTTCACAGAAACACCAGCAAATGAAGGCTAGGTGATTCCTGGCTGTTGTGGGACTTGTTGTAGCTGCCCCTGTCTTGTCGATGGGTCGACTGACATGAAGAATTGCAAATAACTGACTCTGAGCCACATAAGGAGAAAGGGCCAGGTGTAGGATTTCTACACAGGTGTTCAGTTTATTTTTGAGCAGATCTCTGGTGTTTCAAATTAGTGCTGCCTCAAAGTATTTACCTGGAAATTTTTCAAGCAGTTATTTGTCCTTAACATGCCACTTAGGAACAAAACTGTTTATGGTCAAAGGGAATAGAAGTAAGCAGGCATTACTTTTAATGTGCACTGTGCGTCTGAGTCCTCAGAGCACCGTGTAGCACAGTATGCTTTTATTATGCACTAGAAATCACGTGGACACTAGTGGCAGATTGAGTTTTGTGGCCCTCCACTATCTTGGCATATTGGCCATTTTGAGTGGCTCATGTTGTAGAGTTGTCTGGAATTAAGAGCTGCGTTCAAAAAAATTAATCAAAAGCAAAACTGTCCCAGGTGAAAGAAAGATATTGATGCAGGAGAAAATACTCATTGGGAATCCAGTGCCCCTTTTACCTTACTGTGCTCTTTTTCACTGAGCTGGAAGAAAATAAAATTAATCACCTTGATGTACATTGATACACAGATGGTAATTGTGTCATTTACTGTATCTTAAATGCTGGAACTGATTAGCTTTTATCAATCCTCTCAGCACTTTAAGAGGACAAGACACCTAGTAAACAAAGTATTCTTCTCTGATAGAAGTGATGGAAGGAGAAACTATTTAAAAAAGGTAGGAAGATACTTTTTACTTTACTCAGAGAAAAGCAAGCAGTTAGCTTGCCAGCCATGAGAGTCTGTAAAAGCAACTTGAGTTTACTAGATAGCTAAAATCTTGTCTCCTCCTATACATTAGCTTGTATATGGATACTAGAAATTATTTCTTTGTTTTTAATGTGCTGATGTACAGCTAAAAATAGCTCTGTCATATTCTGAGTTTATCCATTGCCAAGAAAATAGAAGTCAATGTTGCAAATCACAAAAGGAAAATCCAAAGGTCTGCACCAACGAGAGGTGTGGCCAAAATATTCTCTGAATAGCAGACGGTGTGGATTGATATATAAGCACTTCTGGCCATTCCTATCAGAAATGATGCACTGTGTGGGATTCACTGATCCAAGCCAAATGACAAACACAAAGAAATCACATGAGTTGTGCAAAGGAAGCTTTCAGTGTTCTCAGAGCTCAGGGAGGCATCTTTTCAGCAAGCATATCTGAATTACATTCCCAGAAAGAATACAGTAAGGTGGCAGGTCTCAACCTTTTCTGATTTGTAACCCTTGAAAATTTTTCTAGTGAATGTTTAGATGCTTGCAAAGAAAATATAGCTATTTGCAATATACTTGCTTTTCTTAGGCATTCCTTAGAAATAGCTCACAAATCCCCTAGGGTTTACAGCTCACATTCTAGAAACCCTTGCACTGAAGGTCCAATATCAGTAAAAAGAATTAAAACAAAAACTTTCTTATGTACAGAATGTACAGGTGATACAGACCTCAAACTCCTGATTTCATGAAGAAATGTTGCAGGAATGGGTTGAAAATGATCTTAAATGCTTAAATAAGGATAAAATCAAGGAGACGAAGAGATTCATAATTAAGGGAAGGAATATCCCACTTACTGGGAGATGACACACGTGTTTTGGGCCAGGTAGAAAAGTGGACAGCACATGTACACAGCAGGGGGAAGTCGTAACACTGTATGCCACAGCTGGGGTCTCTCTGAAAGATAGTAATCCTAGAAATCCTTTGGGCCTGGGATGGTTGTGCCAAGTGGGCTGACTTAGAGCTGCCCTTGCATGCCAAATTTTAAGGATTGTTTCCCAACTGACACAGAATTGAGAAAAGCAAGACATTGTGGGTAGCACCACACAGACCTTTTGGCAGTGATGGTGAAGAGTTGCAGGTTTCTTGGTTTCCACTAAAATTCCGGCTATTCACACTTCTGCTAGCAAGGGCCGTGAAATGGTGAAATGCCAAGTACTAATCCAGAATTTTAAGACATAATTCAGGGATTTCTGTATTAAACGGTCACTGCATAATGAGAATTGCAGTTTTATTGTGTTCCAAAACAATTGTACAATTGCGTGGTTTATTTTCCACATCAGATAACTACATTGTTTGCAAAATCACCACTGTAATGCAAAATGGAGACTTCACTTTCACTAAAATAATCCGGAAATACACAGTTGAAACTCCCACAGCAACTTTACCCTGCCATGTTACGGCTATATACCTGCTGCTAGACTTGCAAATGACCCATTTTCAGTAGGGTAGAACACAAAGTGGAAATGATGGAGATTCTAACATCTGCAGTGTTTTATGTCACAGTCAGCAATGCTGGTGTTGGGTTATGCTTCCCCATTCACTTCTGTTTCTCGGTAGAATATTAAATATATTCTTCCCATTTGCTTTAAAAATCAAAGTTCAGTGAAAAGCAAAAATAAATGGTGGAGAGACTGCTGAGGGAAGTTGACTCATTGTCTCTGTTAGAGAAATGATTTGTCATGGCTTTTTTGCCTTGGTTGGTCTTTCTTTTCAGGCAACTAGCTATCCAGATAACACAGGAAAAAGCTTCTATGGCAAGAACTGACACTGCTGCACATTACTTTAAATGTGCAGAGAACTCATGCAGAAAGCCCACTTCTCGACCTGCTAGCCATTTAAAATCCATTATTCATTCTTCTAGTACCGTTACATCCTCTCAGTATCTTTCTCAGTCACTTCGCGTATTTTGGACTCGAATGCTTTCCAGGAGTGGTTCTCCCAGCTCGGTGTCACAGTAACCCTCTCTCAGGCAGTGTTTCAGCTGTGATGAGGAACCCCACAGGCAAGCCAAGAGTTAATGCCCCCCCTCAGACCAGCCAGGGGCCCTACAGCTGCTCCTAGCTGCCAAGCAATTAGGCTTGTCAACATCCCTCAAATAAACTCCGGCAGTATTATCAAACCCCATTGTTACCTGATCCCCCGGAGGCTGGGGAGGCTGTTATATCAGGACTGCAAGCTGCAAAGAGCCGTGTCTGTTTTCTTTTTTTTAATTCTGGATGACCCATCCTTTACTTTACTGGTTGGAACTGAGGCTCAAGAAAGATGGATCTTTTGGGAAAGGATTAAATCTCTACTGTAATACTAGTCTGGTGGGAAATCATGGTGTGTTTTACCCAGGTACCACATAGAGAGCTGGCTTCCTTGTGGTTTTGCCTCAAAGCAATAGCCTGCTTCAGTGGACTACCTTAAAAATAACGGAATGCGAGCTGCCATCTTAAGGAGAAAAATGTTGCCAGAAAAGAGTATTTATTGTTCCATCTAGGGTTGCTACCTTGGAAATACAAAACCCAAGTCACTTCAGACAAAGGGCTGCTGGGCAGGCAGAGATCAGTCTATGTGTGGGCCAAACTGGGCAGTGTGATTGGAAAGCAGGCAGATAACAACCCTACCTGAAGCCAAGGATATGTTTGGAAGACTGAGTTCCAGGTTCAGTAGTGGCACAATAAGCCCATGTATTTACAGAGACATGCAAAGATGGCAAAACCACAGTTTTCCCTTGAATACATTATTTTTAGCTTTCACTTTTGTACAGAGATGCTGAAAATTGGATCTGAACTATGCAGCGCAATTTTGTCCATCCAAGTCTACAACCCATCTAAAACAACTGCGCTAAACTGACTTTGTGACTATTCCAGTTATTTTGCATTTTGAAGCCTGTTGCTCTAGGGACGACTGCAGCTAGCACCAGTGGGACCGGGAGGTGGGACTGCCATGCCACCACAGTTTTGTTGGAATGGGTAAAGGGCAGGGATGTAGCAAGGACTTTGGAAAAGGCGCAGCAGTCCCAGACATCCCTCAGAGACAGACGGTACCCAGAGACAAAGATTGGCAAACCCTGTGGCTGGATGAGTGCCAGGCATCTCTTCCAGGAAAGCATTTCAATTATGAGCATTTAGGGTGAAATCTTTTTGGTTTTTAGTAAAGCATAGTATGCTTTGCTGAAAATGTTTTGGGTTTGGTGACATTTTTAAGAGCGAGTAACTATACGTTCTTTCTAGAAGGCTGAACAATTGCATGCAAATGTGCACAAGCTGACATCCACACAGAACAGGCTTTCAGCTTCTGGAGTTTCTTTTCTTTCAAAATCCAGAGTTTCTATGTAAATCTTCATTTGGGTTCAAAAGCATAAGATTTTACCAGCTGCAGGCAAAATATAAAGAGAGATGAAAAACACCTGATAAAAAGGAAAGAGGATCTTGCAAGATGGAAAATACTCAGGACACAAAACTGTTCTCTTTCAATGCACACACATAGTACACTATGCATTCAGGTGGATAAGCTTTACATTAGCATGAACACTGCTAACCCTTTTACATGGGTATGGAGAAGCTGACCCTTTAATACAGCAGCCATGATTTATTCACTTTCATTGTACCAGGATGACTCTCGGTGTTCAAATATGCTTTTTTCCACATATGAGAAATGGTATTGTACCAAGGCCAATGCTGAACTGCAAACTGATTTCCCTTCCCTACCCAAACCAGTTTGTGTTATTTGTAAATCTAACAATAACAAAGATTCAAAGGTCTATTACTCAGCGTCTCTTGATTTCCCTGTTTTATTTTGTGCCCCTTATCGATACTCTTCAGAGCTCAGGGCTGAAGCAACATAATGGGAGCCTGGAGACATTGTCTGCATCTCAACTAGGGTCTTGGCATTTGGTAACAACACCAGGTTGTCTTTTTTTTTCTTTTCAGAGCAAAACAGCTGGTGAGTATTTGAGTGTGTACTGGTGGCAGAGAACTTGTAGTAGAACTGGCCGTGACTCCTGCTGCAGAAGCAGTTACAAGATACTAGCACTGAGCAGGGAGGCATGACAGATGAATAAGACAAAATGCAAAATACGCTTCTTTTCTGTTGGTCAGAAGTTACAGATTTTTCAAAAGGCTCAGGGTCTTTTCAGATGCTTTCTTCCACATTATATACATGTCTTGCATGACTGAACAAAGTCTTCCCCTTAACCTGCAGGCTTTCTTTATTTAAGTTTTCTGAAACACCTTGCTATTGTAGTGATGGAAGTTAGAGATTATTTAATGATGAATTCGCTGACGTGTCGATAATGTTTATCTGATTACTTTGGAGGGTGAAGAGGGACTGTAAGATCTTGAGGGAAAAGCCCTGTTTGTTTCTAATGCCTCAAGAGGTATCATTTCTGAAAAAAGGAGAGTCTCTGTAGAAGAAATTTTTTTACTGGGCTTGGCAGATACATATTCGTAAATGTGCACATCAAATGCACATTAATACATTATTCACTCAGTCATTCAGATGAACTGACACATTTATTTAATCCTCAAAGACATTATAGTCTAGATCAACAGTTCCAATATTAGTGGGAAATGATAAAAATTGCATATTTGCTTTTCTTACTGTACTTTATATTCCCTTCTAAAGTATTAACTCTTGGCTTTGTTATTCACAAATGCATCCATCTCTTATTCATGCATTACATAACAAACTGTCCATGCTGCAGCTGTAGATGTATCAGATAAATGCAGATCCTGACTTAAAAAAGGTAAACTATAGACAGAACTCTCAAGCCTGTAACTTTGACTCTGAAGTGCATGCACATGCACACCCACATGCAAACCCTAAATATTTAAGTTTCTAAAGGTGCTGCCATTAAATTTCATAAATAGCCTGGGAAGCCCAGTTTGAAAAAATTAAATTCCAGTCTTTATGAAACAAAGAACAATAATTTAAAAGAACTCTAGAGTTAAAAAAGAGGTTTGAATTATACCAAATGACAGTTTCCCCTGCTTGCTATTAATAGGCTTTTTTTCTGAAATCATGCACATTGTCTATAGCTACACTGGGATATTATTTAAAATTATGTCAATCTGGAAAAGCTCAGCAAAAGAGAGTGCAGCGGCTCCAGATGAATGCTAACGTTACCGAGTGCCCAGTCAAGTCTCAACAACTCCCCAACACTGATCATTCCAAGTCAATCCTGGGATGCATAAATTTCTCTGTAGCAGACAACATACTCCAAAGCCTGTGCATAACTACCTGCCCACACATTCATCAAAGTGTACGGTGAACTTTCATAAATCTATTACTTTCCCTCAGCTCTATTTCTCTTGGCTGGTAAGAGTCACAGAGGATTTTTTTTTTTCCTTTTAACATTTCAGTATTTGATATTACACCAAGGCAGGATGGTGCCTACATATTGAGTTAGTTTATGCAATACACTATAAAGTACAAAAATGACATGACAGAAAAGAAAAAAAGAATTTTCTAATGTCTGTGACCTGAAAAAGAAAATGTGAGCAGCAAATACCCGATCGCAATTTTTATTAGGCAATTAGCTGATTGCTTTTGTGAAGTAGTGACAAACTTGAGATACCTGCAGTCGGTTGGTGAGCGTAGGGATTTGGATCCCCACCCATCTCAAGTGCAATAGATTCATATAGCTCAGCTTTGATATTTCCCATGGTTCAGGTCAAAAAAACCATACATGATAAACAACTGTTCTGTCTCAATCATTTATTCCTCAAACACCATTGTCAAGGGGTTGCTGAGGAAAAGTCTATATAAGAATATTGCCAGATGGATTTGTGCAGAAATGGATAATTAAGTAATGACCAATTAAAATACAATCTGTAAAGCTAGTAACAGGAAAAATAAATTGTTACTATAGTTGTTCTTACTTTTGCATATAAAATTGTTAATTCTTAATAACAAACTAGTATATTTTAATCTCAAATCATAGTTTACTGTTTGTCTTCTTTTTGTCTGTATTAAAAGCTGTATGTCCACTGACATGCATTTGCATATATAGTCACATAGCTACTTTCTGAATAACACTGCAAAAAAATGGGACTTAGTTTCTGCACAAAAACCTATAGGAATCTGTGCTTTTCAAAAAGGTAAATCTGCAATAGAAAGATACCACTAATATAGAAGAAAATGAGACTTAAACTATCCTCAGCAAACATCACTGGTAAAGCTTCATTAGTATGTATTTTCACATAATTCAATTAGCCAAAATACATACAAATGCTGGCAGTGCTGTTCCCTGCTCAGGGAGCGTCAGTGAAGCTTTAAACAGATCTGAAACAAAATTGCATAAATGGCATGTAAAGCCCTGTGCATACAAAGATACCTTCAGGGTTCTAATAAATTCATGAAACTTTTTAAAGTATGATTTCCTAGCAGGCAATCACTTTTAATTAACAGGATCACCTACAGCAACACATGTCCTTCAAAAACTTACATTATTTTTTCTTTTTGAATTTCAAAGTTTCTGTAGTAAAAGTTGAATAGCTGAGTAGCTTAACCTCAAAAGGATTGCAGGCTTTTATGACAGTTATAAACCACTGTGGTGCCTTCTTTATAAGAAGAAAAGATTCTTAACACAACAGAGAAAGAAGGAAATCTCTTTTTAGTCATAGCTAGAAGCAAGCATTTCCTCCAAAGGTCAGAAAACTTTTCCTCAGTTAAAGAATATTTTTAAGGACATTGCAGGCTACTTGTACAAGTAATCTCTAGCAATTTGCTGTATGAATTAAACATATAATTTCCAATATTTATTATTTTATATACTTCTGCATTTTCTTTTATTTCTCTGAGCTCTCAGTGCACAGTTTTGGTAAACATGGAGGTGAACTGGTGAAACCGGCTTCCATAATGAGCTTTACACGAGAGAGAGCAATGGGAAGCTCATCTCTATTAAAAAAAAAAATGTACTAGTTTACTGAGCACATCTTTCAGGGCTGCATGTTTGAGTTGGTGCTTGCCACTTGCTTAGAAGCACATTTCCATGTTCCAAAGCTGGCTAATCTTCTTACCTGCAGATTTAAAGTGACAAAATATTCCATATTTTGAGTTGGAAAGAAAATAACAGGAAAAATATGGTAAAAATGATAGTGCCAAAGACAAATTTTAAAGTGCCAAAGCCCTCTCCAGCCCTCATTTACATGCATCAAGCCATTGACATTGGTACCTGAGAAACTTGAGCAGGATTTGCATAAATGAATTTAGGAAGAAGGACAATAAACAAGGGTACGTTGTGCCTGATTTGGTCCAGGAGGTTTTACAGGCTGTAATGGCTTGGATGTGGTGTGTCCTCTAACAGTGACCAATGGTAAATATATTTTCTTTGCTTGATTTTGTGGTTTCCTTCCAGGTGACCGTCCATTTGGAACACAGGGGAGGTGGTAGAGGCTGAATTTATGTGTCTTAGCAGAACAGTCAGCCTGACATCAGTGAGATGCACGATGTCTTGTGTGAAAGTATTGGCACATTTTCCTTAGGTGCATTTTCTGACTTGGAGAAGAACAGATATGGTAAAGCTGTGGGAATGGAGAGGAGAACAAGCACCCTTGGAGCATTTGAAAGTCCCACTCAAGAATTAGTTCTGAGGCACAGGTGGGCTTCTAAGAGGAGCAAAAGAGTAAAAAGCGTGTTTATGGATCAAACAGCCTTTCTGGCTAAAAGGAGCACAGCGCTTACAGTGCACCTGTGTTTGAAATGAACATGTGAGGACAAAGTCATATGCCATATAGTACTGGCCATGTACATACCGAGGTGCTCATAATGCGCCCCAGCCAGGGACAGGTTCAGCACATCCTCCTGTCTTGGCGCGGGGCCTGCTGCAACCTGCCACAGGGCGTTTCAGCTCTTTATTGCTCTTCTTCAGATTCTCTCTCTTCAACCAGCCTCTCTCATTGGTAATCATTCCTATAGCTGCTTTCTCACCAACAGCTGTCCCATCTCTTGTCTGGCATTAGTCTCATCCTGCTTTCAAGCAGAAGCTTACAGGGGCTGAATACCCGCCATGCACCTGGGGTTTGGGGCAAGTTCCCCCTCTGTCTGTTTGCTTTCTACCTGTTGTCATCTCTTTTGTAGGTTAGCCTGCCTTCGGAGCAGTGTTTCATTCTTCTTCCGTTGTTGTACAGCACCCAATAAAGGTTGCTTTTATCTTGGCGGAGGTCTCTAGTTTTTACAGATGGCCAAATACAGAGAGTTACTCCTAAGAATTAAATAACATTTCTGTGTATGGGGAATGCTGATGCTTTGTTGTTTGGAAATGCACGTAAAACTTCAGTCTGCAGTCGTATTATACACAAACAGTTACTCTACTGATGGTATTTCCAATCAGTTCAATAGACTGGATTTTTTTTTATTGTTCTTGAAATTAATGAGGCCTTGTGCACATGTATGCCTGTCTGTCCACCTGTACCACGCAAAGTGTAATCCATGTCCGGTATACAATGTGTGTTTGCAGTTGTGTATCTAGTGTTGACATGGATTACTGTATATTTTACTGTAGCCAGCAGCTGGATTATAAAGGACAACCACTGGACAATTAAAAAGCATTCAGAAGGACACAGCCACAGCACAATCATCAGGATATGCCGAAATAAATTAGCATCATGCAAAGTTAGGCAATGTTTAATTCATAGACTGTGCCTATATTTAGCCATCTTATTATTTGCAATTTAATCCATTCATTTATTGAAGGTTAATGCCAAGTTTTTCTCCTGGGTATTTAGTAGATGTGTCACAGGGCAGTGTAGCCCTTTTGATTTCCATCTACTAGATGGACTGAATTTGCTATAAAAATATATATGTTTGTGTGTGGATGTGCACATGCAAGCTTGCCTGATGTAAGCACACTCAACAAAAAGAGGGAGAATTCCCTAACCATTGTTGAGACACCTTCTGTCATCCCATTTTTCCTGGGAAAGACCACAGACACAAAAGAAATATTAATAGTGGTTTATGAAAGAACAGTGTCACTGCCTTCATAAAGAGAATGCTGTTGATTTCGCAAATGTACACATAAAGGATAATGACTGAAGAGAAGACAAATCGCCATTCACTTTTGACACACTCCATGAGACAGTGGAGGAAAGTCTCACAGGGCACCATAGAAAGGAATCCTTTGAAAATGATATGAAATGTAGGAAGAGGACTGGGGAACAGAAGAAAAAGCATCAAAACGGCAGAGTTTGAGTGGAGACATTAAAAGGTGAATGTCCTGAGACCGTATCTGGGAAATTATGTTTGTTCTGGTGCTGATGTGATCAAAAATAGAGCTGGCCTAATTGAATGGAGAATATGAATAGCCTAACCAGGTTGAACAGGGTGAATTAAACTGTTCTTCTGCAGAGAAGCTGGACTGGATTATGTAGGAATTTAATATATTTTTGACAGGGTTTTGAAGGAATGTGATTTGGAATTAGTGACAAGATTTTGAAGGAGGAATACTTTTATATAGATCACACTGTCTAGGGATATGCCTGGTGCCAATCATTTTGATAGCTAAGCACAAGAGAGCCTGATTTTCAAAGGTGCTGAGCACACACACAGATCTTGTTCACTTCACGGGGAATTATTTTTTTCATGGTCCTTGACATTTGAAAATCGGGCCTGAGGTTTCTGACCATTAAGGAACTACAATGTTACTGGAAATGAGGAAGGACAAATCATAACATCATATGTATATGGAGAGAAACACTAAGTATTTCTGAACACAAGATGAGATCTTTTATTCAGAAGATAAAACTCAACATTGTAGAATTATCTTGGTAGCCACATAGCTTAAAAATGCAGAAGAGGAAAGGCGCATCTGTAAAGCTGGCAAGGCAGTGTAGGTCTGACCAAAAATCTGTATTTCTGCGTAGTCTGCCAGCATTAGGGAAGGACTCGGAAGCAAAGGCTTCACTGGCACTTCAGACTTTTGACTCTGGAGGAAGTCTCTACCCACCTCTTCTGCATGTCTGATTTCCTCATCTCTCTCATCTGTGTTGGCCACATCTTCTATCCCATCTAATCTTGCTGGTGCCAGTTAGGTTCCCAGCTCCTAGGTGGGACCTTTCCTCAAGATATTGGAGAATACTGTGTGGTAGGTGACGTTATTGACAGAATCAATGAATCTCTCAGGTAATGATCATAGCAGCAAAAGGATCTCCTGCACAAAGTGATTCTGCTCCACAGCTTCTCCATTTCCCTGGTGATACCCTTCTGCAAGGTAAAGTTTCTGTGGCAGACAGAAGTGTGCAGAACCCAGTGGGAGACAGGCAAGGTTTGGAAGAAGAGTATCTGCTTCTAGGTCAGGATAGAAAATCAGGTGTGGTTTTTGGTATATGAAACTTCCCTCTGGTCTGGAGCAGAAGTGTCAGCAAGCTAAATAAAGGCACTAAATAAAGGCTCTGAGTTGAACTTAACTATGCTGGTCAGTGGGCAGTTGGAAAGAAAAGAATGACTGGTACCTCAGGAGTGGGCAAAGCAGTCGTTTGGTTTCCTTGGACAGAAAGAAAAGTAGGAGGGCTGGGAGACTGGCGGTTGCTGCAGCTGGGCCAATGAGGACTGGGTATTACCTGACACCAGTCAACACCTACCCAGTGAATCTGATTGCTGGTATCCACTGGAGCGACAAGTGCTTCCCCTCTGCTTCTCAAAGTACATGTTAATACATACATATCAATAGCATTTATTTGTTCATTCCTAGGCTTTCAATCAGCATGACTTTAGCTCTTCCATGAGGTTTTGACAACCAGAGACACCCGTGCCTTCCCTTTCACTGTTAACTGTTGTGTGAAGTGAGTGGGGTGAAGTTCTTCTTTACTGAGAGTCTGAGAAGGCTCGAGGTGTTGCACCTCTGGCTGGCTTCTCCACTGTTAGGAGAGAAAAGGATGGGTAGGCTTCCATGGAAGCTATCACTCTCAGATCGTATTTGGTTCTTATTTTCTTTTTGAGTCAAGCAAACAATTCTGACAAAGTGCTTTCTTCACAAACTGTCTGTGGCAGCCTCATAAAAGAGATTATCAACCATGGGTGCCATCTTGTCAGACTGGAAAAGGTCTGGAGAAACGAGCTCAAGCTCACTTGTAGCTGTTTATAATTGTGAACTACTGTGGCAACACTGTGAAGTGCAGTCCAAGGACTTTTTTTTTTTTTTTCCCACAGAAAGACCAAGTGAAGGCATCCAATCGAAAGTAACAAATACTGGGGGTCTGCCTGGAAACACTGAAGGATATCTATGGCCTTTCTAGTGGGTCCTTAAGAAGGCACGAGTAGAGTTGTATTCTACTCTTAGCTCTGTATGTAACCTTATTAAGTCACTTCACCTCTGTGCTTCTCTTTCCATTACCACTTTCCCTATGTCTTTTTTATTTTTATTGCTAGTCCTTTGCATGAGAGACCATCTCTTACCTTGAGTTTGTACAGTACCTAGGAGAACTGGGATTTAACCCCACTTGCAGCTTCTTGTGTTACTGAATGTAATAGCCATGCCTAGAAACTTTCATGTCAATTAATTTCTAAAGGTTGGAGAAAATACAGCTTTTCTGACTCAGAGTGGAATTATCATTAAAACTCAGAGAGGCAAAACAAGTTTTGGGTACCTTTTTGCTCATATTTTCAAATAAACTTAAATTCAGAAAGACTTAGGCTTCCATTGCTCCTGCTGATTTTCATGAAGCTGGAACGGGAGTGGGTCATGTTTCTGCCAATTACACCAGTGCCGTCCTCATTCATTTCACCTTGACTAATTTTGCTTTTTGACTTTGTCTGTAGGTTGCAAGGCATTTATCCTTGAGCTTCATACTTAGACATAGGCAAAGCTGCAGTTGCCTTTCCCTTGGGATTTACTTGCCGAGAAGTAGGTCTGTGTCCATCCACCATGAGACAGCCTGACCCAGTGTGTTTAAAGCAAATAGATGAGGCAGGTACTTCTGGGCCACATCCTAGAAAGTACTCACTGCTTTCTGTGGACTAATGACTTGTCCTGCTGTCACAGGTTATGCTGTTTTGAAGTAGCTGCTGGGTTTTGGTTGGCCCCAGGTAGAGAACCTGAAAAAAATGTCTCTAAGAAAAAAAAATTTCTTAGGCTTCACCTTAGCCTGCATTAAGATGGGCTGCATGTTACCTACCTCAGAGCAGGGGTACGGTAATTAGGAAAATAGATTTCAGTCTGATGGCTGATGCAGGTAGAGGAAGGGAATAGAGTGAAGGTGGGAAACCGTGTTCCCTCTTAGATTCCAGCACAGAGAAAAAAAATACCAATAGCTGTAGGGCAGGATACATTTCTAATCAGGATTTAAATCCTAAATGAATGAATGCTAATGAATTATTACTCCTTTCCTATTAATTAACAGCGTGTTTCACAGCACCCTCTAGAGAGCCCAGCCAGAACACTGTTGTGCTATACACAGTTTGTGTAGTTCTCCGCTATCTTGATTATCTCACTATTTTGTAGGGACAAGGGCTTTTTGATACTTAGACATCAAAGTGCTTGGAAACAGATGAAATTAGTTGTTACCTCGCTAGACCATCTGGTTCTGAGGACAGTGGTGCCCAGTCTTAACCTACAGCCATCTTTCTTTTTCTGTTCATCTGAAAGTTACTTTAACTTACTGGATTTAATGCTCACAAGAAACAGAGAGTTGGAAAAAATCTGTTAGGACTGAGGAATTGAGGAAAAGTATGATTCAGGAATGTTAGCAAGTAACAGGAGGCTGCCTCTCCTCTAAAAACACCTCACTGCAGCAAGGAGAAATACTAAGAAAAGTATTTTAATTTCTACTTGGTTTTGCATGGCTGAGAGCCTGGATATTTAGCTTCATGTAGGGAAAAAAGGCTGTGGTGTGTGTGTGCAAGTATCAGCCACGATGTAGCTGAGCAGCGGTAAAGCTAGTGCATGAATTAAAGTAAAGAACATATAAAAGGAAATAAAAGGATCTGCTTAGAGATCAAATGTGGCATTTGTACAGAACCTTATTCAAAATGGATACAAATGCATCAGTTCCTCAGAATTATAGGTGAATCAAAGGAAAATTACATCCAGGAAGATAAAGCAATCGACCAGCAGCCTTACCATGTGAGAGGCAGAGATGCAACTTTGAAGCTTCCCGTATGGCTTGCCAAAGAGCCAGATGTTGCAGGTGGAACAATGTCCTTTCTGGCTTAGCATCTGGTTCCTGTCGTTCTGATCCATAGAAAAAGGAGATGCGGAAGGATGTGGTAAAAATCATTTTATAACTTCATTTAAGAAAAGAGTCTTTTCAGTTGCTTTTGTAATAAAATCATATTTGAAATGAGCATTTTTCTTCAGAGGTGGAGGCTATCACAGACAAATGAATATGGAATCTCCACTTTTCACTGCAGTGTGCCATTCTGGAACCTGTTAATTCGCTTTGAGCTTGCACAACCAATTTCTTGGCCAATAAGAGGTTATGTAGCCCCAAAGGGTAATGTAACCCAGAAGAATAATCCTTCTTCACATTTGAGGAGAAGTGTTAACTATTTGTCCGAGCAAGGATTTGGGATTTATAGCCCCTTGGTTCCATCCTTGGCTCTGTCACCCTCACAGGCATTTTGCAGCCTGAATGTACTCTAGGTTATCCTCACCTCTTAAGGATATAACAATGATTAGCTTTCTTTAAAATGTGGATAAAATAATACCAATCTATAAAGGGTCTTAACATTTTTGTTTGTTAGGTGTGAAAGTAGTTCAAACTCTGGCCTCCCACAATCTTTGTAATTCCTGTCTAGTCTTTACTGGTATTTCAGTTTTCCTTGAACAAGATGTATCACCCAGATATATCAAAATAGAAAGCCAACAACATCAGTTGTTCTTCCTTCCTTCCTCTCTCTCTCATCCTCTCTCTTCCTCTCTGTACATAGTCCATCTCCACAGGAAGAAAGATGCAGTTGCTATTGTACTAGGGTACCGTAAATTCTACTTTGAAGAATTGATTACAATGATTCTCCTTCAATTTACTGCCTTTATGATGAAGTCTCATTGCCATTAATTAAGTTACTTCAGTTGTGTGCTAATTTATATTGATTGGCTAATCTGTGTCTTTCCCTTACTTGTGTACTTTTCACCACCAACGCTCAGTTTGCAGCATGTGAGAGTAGTAATACTGCTGCAAAAAACAAAGACCTGTAGATTTAGGATGTAATGTCAGGTTCACCAGGAGGACATTGCTAAGCAGATCACAAGGCAAATGACAGGAAAGATGAGTACAAATGAGTTGATCGCTCTGCCAGAATCCAATTTTATGTGGCTGCTGGATCCTCGTGATAGTTTACCGTGAAGGACAGCAGGCACATTTCTTGTCCTTTTCATGATGCACCATTTATCAGGCCACCAGCAAAGTCTGTCTGAGGTCAGTTTTATTATTTGAAATCCAAAAATGTTTTGTATTACTCCAGAAGTTGTAAAAAATACTATTTCTCCAAACACCCCCCATGACAACTGGAAAGGGGCTCATGAAACTCCAAATATGCAGCCCTTTAGGCAGTGTCACATAAAATATGATATGACATGGTCACATAACAGACACTGACAGTCTCTCCAAGTGCTCCCAGCAAGAAGGCAAGTAACTTAGTACCACTGGCACATCATTATAGAAATTACCAGTGAGCTATTGTCTACTGTAGGTTTCAGAAAGTGCCTCTGGGGAGAGGAGTGGGGTTTCTGAGAGGAGTCAGTTTGTGGGAGCAGATCCCACTGCAACTGGGCCACCAAACAGAGATTAGCAGTCAATTCATGCATAACAGTGAGAAAGCTGGTGGCTGGGAGAATCCACGGCAATGCTTGCACAAAACCTTGAAAGGATTTCCTCTTATTATTTCCACATCATGATCACCAGAATCAGACTCATGTTCTATGAGAAGTACTGCTGAATGCTTGTTATAATTCCTGAAAGCAATTATTGCAGTTTATATCTGACCTTATGGCCCTCACAGCTAAAACCAGGTGATGTCCAAGGCTTCTGGCAGAGTCTGGATGCTTCGATTATGGTAGCTCAATCAACTTCCTTGCTTTCTCTGTGTCTTAAAGGCCAGAGCTTTCTGCTTTACTTTTCCACTAAATAAAAATGTTTGTGACTAGATCCCTCTGTGTTTGTGCCCTACAGTTATAAAAAAATTTTCCTAGACTTGGCTTCAGGTCATGAGATGGGCCTGCCCAAAAATTTCCCATCCAAATTTTCCTCCAAATTGGAGTATTTGTCTCTAAAGTGTAATCTTTTCTCAGGGAGTAAAAACCTAAGTCAAAGGCAATGGAGATACAGTCAGGCCCTATATTTGGACATATTACTCCATTTTAAAATCATACAGAAGATATTTGACACCAATATTACTCATGAATTTTAGCAGTCTGAGAAATTCTATACACATGCCTTTTATTACAGCATTTGCTTCAATTAAGCCTAAATCAACAATCTCATTATAGATGAGTTCTTGTGTGTTTGTGGGTTTTTTTTCCCTGAAAGTGGTTGGTTGATATCATCTTGCCTGATTTTTCAATGTGGCATATAAAGATTAAATTAAAACTTGGTACAGAATTTTCAGGGTAATATGCTTTAGTAAGGCTTATTATGGCTTAGTAAGGCTTATATTTATCAGGAAACTTCTACAAGCGCTCAGATAGAGAGGTGGTTGGAAACTGAAGCTATGTAGTAATGTTTTATAGCAAAAAGAAAAGGGCAGCTCTGCTTTTCTGTTCAGGAAGTCCTTCCAGTTTAGTGTTAAGAGAGTTGCACATTCTGCTGTCTTCTGGCTTCTCATGCTTTCCTTTTCCCGCCTGCCAGACACTCACTCTGTGCTTCTCTTACCCCTGTCCTGCATCGTCCTGCAGCCCCTTCATGCCTGCCACTGGGTCCAAGCTTCAGCATCTACCTCGTTCCCCAGCTACCCGGGCCTGCCGCTCTGCAACTGTCCCTTATCGCAGGAGCTTATCGCAGTAAATAAAACAGGGCTGGGCATGGGCTTGAGCACTTGTATGTGACTGTCTATATTGTTCAACTGTCAATAGGCTTCTTGGCGTGGTTTTAGCTGACAGCCTCTAGCACTTTCCCGGACAGTGCCATAATTCCCCGGCATTAGCCAGGGACCAGTCCCAGCAGGCAATCTGAACACAGCCACCCTGTTTGGGGGGAACGCAAATTGATGTATATGGGCACCAGCCATTTCGTTCCACTTGGCCTCTGAACAGAGAAGCATCTAGGGCCTGTTTTATTTAGTCATACTGATACAATGTGTGTGTCCATTCCCTCTCCCTCCCTTCCCAGCCCTGCTATGCTATTTTGAAGACCTCATGTGCCTCTCCCCTATGCTATTTAGTGCTGTCTTTTCACAAATATCTGTTTTAGGCTGCATTATTAATACTTCTGAGTGCTCAAAAATCGTAAGATGCTGCAGCACAGAGAATTATGTCATTGGCTTAAATATTGGAAGATTAAAAATAATACCTTTTAGGCTCCTTTTATTACCTCTGAGGGATTTTTTGGCAGGAGAGGAGAGGTTTTAGGACATATTCTGGTCATGCTTCCAAGCTTTCCTCTGCATCATTGATGGAAATTACCTTTTTATTATTAAATGAGAGTAGAGATTCTCAGCAAATCATATGATCCCAGGAGTAGGGGCTTTAAGACTGATACAGTTGGCAACAGTAATTCAGAATGGAGGGATATCGTTAGCATTATCTCCAATCTTCCATTTGTCAGAGCTAGATGGAGGGTGTCTTGGCCCTAAAGCTAACTTTACCCAGAACCCCTGGGAATGTACCACCACAAACACAGGTTTAGGCTACGTTTACATGGCACAGTGCAATGCCATGGAGAGAAACCGCATTTTGTCAATTAGAGCTAGTTTGGGTATCTTCGTACGACACTATATTTGTTCACTGTAGATATACTCATTACCTTCTTTCAGCCTCTGCCAGAGTTTTCCTTGTGTGTGATAATGAAGGGGTCCCTTTGTTCCATGTTTGCTGCTGCTGCAGAGGGTAATGGACCGTGTTCAGGCAAGCCTGCTGCACTGACCTCCAGTGCAACTCCCAACATACTTGAAAAATAAATGGCCAAATCCATTTAACCATCAAAGCATTGATTTGGGAGCTTAAACTTTATGCTCCTGTTTTGAAAATTTAAAACTTTTGTACAGCAGTTAGGAAAAAATATGGTTGCATTTGTGCTCTTATTAGTGGACACTGAAATATTTTTCCCATTTGGTTATCGTCAGAGTGAATCCACATAACTGATTTCAAAGCTTAGAGGCACAGTTTCTCACCCACATGAACGGTCTAACCATAAAACTTGATATTGAAAACAGAAAAGAATTACTGGATGTTGATCTTCTCAAATATACTCTAGAAAACAAAGAAAACTGTTCAGATGATAGACTTATGAAGCTTAACACCTGATATCTGGAAAACACCACACATAAACACATATATAGACAAATAAAAGGAAATCAACAGTAAGCAGGGAGTAACACCTTGCTCTCTTCAGATAAATGGTTCCATCTGAGCTACAGCAGCTTACTGAACCATGAAGGTAGTGAAGCAGGGCACATAATTCATGTTTCAGGCCATTAGAATGAACTGAGTCTCCATGACTTTATAGAAACATCATCTCTTTAGCTCCATTTAAGCTATGTGCTCAGCCTGAGTGAATGCAAACAAGATCTCCAGCAAACAGCATTTTTTTAAAAGCAATAAATACTCTCACGGTCTTAATTTTAGCGATAGTTTCTTAAATGATGCTTTCAGGTCTTGGGAGAATGTAAATGGCATGAAATGCAGTAAGGACAACTTCAAAAAGTCCATGCAGCAAGTAATGAGAAACAATGACTGCTCCTCCCAGGGAATGGACTAAATCATCAGACCTGCAGAAAAAGTGGACCTTGCACTCCCACCAGTAATTTCCACCTCTCTTCAGAAACAGAAGCATAAATGTATCACAAGTAGCCTAACATAATCGTAGTTGCTCAGACTCTGATCTGGACACCTAAATAAATGCATAAGCACCTCCTTGTTCTAGCTCATTTTGGTGAATAAGAGGTCTCCCTGATCCATGAGCTTGTTTAGATGCTGTGCTTCTTTTCTTCACCCTGACACCAATATTATTCCTTACAGTGTTGGTCACTTCTGTATATTTACAGACCATAGCCACAGCACTTCCTGATGCACTATAAACAATAATTGGGCTTTCATTTTGCCACATTTTTCACAATGGCTTCTGATTCTTGTGCCAAGATTGTCCTTAAGGCTATCCTTGATAAGACATTTGGTGAGGAACTGTAGTACTGATATTGTTTTTCTTGTTTAAAATATTCCTATGGCTATGGAGTATCCAGGTGGCACTTGTGAGTGTGCAGAGCCCTCCTGGTGTTTGTGGGGTCATGTTAGAGGAGGCAGTCAACACTGGCATGGTGCAGGCTAGTGGCAAGAGCAGCAGAGTGAAACTTTTTAAGGGTCTAATTCTGTTTTCGTAAGGATTTGCTGATGTAGGCAAAAACACTTATCCCCTGTGTCGGTTTGCCTGTGTGCAAAAGGCTTGTCTTGTGGGGTGTTCTGAAAATTAAACCTATTTATACACATTGTGGGATCCTGGAAGGAAGATGCTGGAGAAGTATAAGGAATTAATTGGCTGTGCTCTATAGAAGTAGCATTACCCCATAAGAGTAGATCATGCAAAGTTACCTCAGAATTACTGAACAGCAGGAGGTATTTGCCACACAATTTCATTAAGAACTCCGGGTGTGACTCTGGCGTGTGGGATGATGTAGTGAAAGCTTGCATGGTCCCCCATGGCATGAGAAATAAATGCCTTAGCCTAAAATTGTGACTTCAGATTAAAGTGCCACATGCAGTTATTTGGTTTCAAAAGTTACTCAGAATGAAAACACATTTATTAGAGTAAGTGCAATCTATATCTGATAAATGGGAACACATCTGGTCCATATCCCTGATACAAACCCCTCAGTATTAATTATATTGATGGTTAAAGCTGAGGAGTGAGTTGAACATTATTTATAGTGATCTTTGCTAAGTAAATCATTTTTAAAATGGCTTTCTAAATGTAACATTTCCCTTTTAAGAAGCCCTACAGAATTAAAGAGGCTTTACAATGGAACATGAAACATATTGCAGAGGGAGAGACAGAAGCTTGCTTGATTAATGCGCACGATTATCAGCGATGCAAATCACTTTCACTTATTAAGTCTTGTTTAATATCCTAATGAAGGCTTCCTGAGCAGATTTGATAATTCCAGAGAAAGTGACTGTGAACTAATGCCCTTTCAACATGTTGAGAATGAGCAGTGCTATAAAGAAAACCTCATTTACTATAATTCCCACCAAATGTGGTATCCTTTTCTAGACTCCTACCTCACAGCAGGAGACAATTAACCTTTTCGGTGCCAGAAGTGATTCCCAACATGTTCCAGCTGTGAAGGCCAGCAGGTCAGGCATGAATGAAGTTTACCTTCCGCTTTTGGTCTGAAAAACCATAATTATGCAAACATATCAAGAAAGCCCTGAGCAACTCTGGGCTTTCACGTGGGTTCTGTCAGCACGTGCAAATATGCTTCTTACTTTAGAGAGAAGGGGTCTGCATCAATTCAACAAGGCAGTGTGCCTCTCGCAGGGAATGCTGCGTATCACTCAATTTAAAGCAGGGCTTTCTGAATGCACTGCAACAACCCAGAAGATTCCCTTGCTGAATAGCTGCGTAATTAAACTCTTGTTGCTTCTAAGCCTGTAACAGTCATTACTTTAGCTGTGACGGTCTAATGATAGAAGAGAGTCAAGGTGTGTTGTGGGAGGCAATGCCTTTTTCCATAGACCTTACCTCGCTTTTAAATTTGGAAGTGATGGGAAGTGATGGAAAATGGCACATTTTCCCTTTTCCTCCCTTGACCCTGTCCACGCAACATATGACTTAACATCACCGGACTGTTCCAGAGTTAGGGCAGCCACACCTATGCACAGAGAAACGAGCCGTTAATGCCATGGGTTGGAAAGCCCTTAACATGTGGGACGAGCTGGGAGCCTGCGTGTTCAACTCCAAAGCTATAAGCCTTGCCTTAAACCATGGCCTTTCCCAGACAGAGCTGCAATTCAGTTCTTTGCAGTTTCAGAGATTTACAGATTCCCCCTTTAATTTAAAAGAACAAAACCAATGTCAAAGATATAAAGAAATAACTCTGATGAAAAAAAAAATTCAACTTGTGCTTATCTGGAGATTTTCTAGGAAAAACAACACTCATAGATTTGTTTTTAAAACAACCAGTCCCCTGGGAAGGAAGCACCTGAGGGGGAGAAATTGAAAGGCAGCAAACCCTTAAGAATTTTGTGAACATTTTTATTAGATCTGTATTAGGGCAAGGAATATGGATTGGACTGCATTTGTAGACATGTTCAGGAAACACATTTTCTAATCCACATACTCATATAAGACAGGCTTTTAATATAGATTTATAATAAATACAGTTTGGTGGTACACATCTCCCATGTGACTGAGATCTGTCATATAAAATGAGGCTGTAGGACTGGATTTGTATCTTTATTTCTGTGTATAATGAATTGAGAACAGCATTTCAGATAAGTATAGGTGACATGATGGATCTCAAATGGATAATCACATTTCAGCTACTAATATAGTAACAGCAGTAAAAATAAGGATACTTTAAGAGGTTTTTTTGTTAAAAGTAAAAGGTAGCCGAGTTGTATCAGTGTCAAATTGAGAGGAGCTTTTACACACCTACTGAAACTATGTAAAAGCAAAGCACAAGGAAAGCATTTCAGTATATAGCTATAGCGTATGTTTAATTTAATCATAGAAAGTAGTTGTAGCTGAAAAGCCCACGTGGGCTACAAGACTGAAGAAAATGTACATATGTTGTCGACTTTGGGATATCAGCTGAGGTAGACTGAACCACTACTGTCAAAAACCTGTTATACATATGTTTGTTCCTGTACGTGCCAGTGACATCGAAGTCCTGTGTTCACATGAGAGAAAACTTTGTGGAATTCCTCAAGGCTTCAGACAGAACAGATGTCACTTAAAAAAATATCTAATATCAGGTCAAAGGAGAGGGGTTGCTCCAAGTCCCCTTGTCATATAAATGAAAATAGAACATTTAAGTAGAACAAAAAAAGAGAGATATTTTAGTCAGTTTTGCTTCAAAGAGTGTGAAACAGCGGCTTTTTCCTTTTTTTTCTTTGATAAGTGTTTCAAAATAGGAGTTGTCAACATTTTTTTCATGAGAAATGAAAAAATATGATATCCAATCCATATCCATGTTCTTAGCCCTTGAAAAATGTTACTATAGAAAAAAAAAAAAAAGTTATTTTCACAGCCTACCTCTTGAAAACTTTCCAACAGAGTTGTTGCACATGCACTGGCAGAAAGAGAATAGTAGCCATAAAGATACACACAGCATAGAGACTAAAAAGGTGTAACTGGAATAACAGAGGGGAAACTAGAGGGGAAATGAAGCTGAGGGGTGGAAGACTAAGTACGTTTGGGTTCATATACGTACTAGTGTTATTCGGTTCCTAGACAACAGGCATAGGGACATGAATTGCTAATTCTCATTAGCAGTTGGCCCTAAGGCTGTCACTGTCCCTCTCTGTTACTGACATTTTCTTGTCTTTGTAACCTCTATGTTACTGTAGTATAATTGGCTTGAGGAAACCCTTAAAGATCCCTGAAGTAAGTAGTACTGTATATTTGTGTGCCTCTAGGTGGGGTGTCCAAGGCAGGCTGCAGGCTTTATAAAAGATACAGGTGTATCAAAAACATCTTTTCCCCTGCCTTAGGACAGCCTGTCTGCTGGATCCAGCCTCTTTGGAGCTCCTGGGAGCTGAACTCCCTAAAGCTAGTAGCAAGTTTAGTTGAAGTTCTCCATCATACCTGCTCTCACAACTGGTGTGGCCACATCTGAGTGGGTTGTAGTGTGCACTGACAGCTCTACTGTTTTGGTTAAGCTGTGGATTGACTGTGCAGTAACATCTGGAGGATATGGTCAGGTCTACTTTGGGGGAATGTTGGCGTGCTTCAGCTAACTCAATGTTCAACACAGTTTTGTTCTAAGTCTGGACAGTCACATAAGAAATGTGCTAACTTTCAGTGGTTGTTTTATAAATTAACCACACATCTTGAAAGAAATAGAGGCATGAGGCAAATCTTACTACCCGATGAATTGTTTCTCCAGTATCAAAATTTATTAATGTTCATATGCCAACACCTCACTTTTTGGAGGTAGTCCTGTCTAGATAGTCTTTCTCCCTCTTTTCCATGTTCTTTGACTTCTTACTAGAGGCACAAAAGGGCATTTCCCTCTAAGCTGATCTCACTCACATGGCCTGTATAATAAAAAGGGCTGCCTGGGAGAGTGCTCCTAAAAGACGGCTATCTGTTTCCTTGCCCCAGGCATTTAGCATGTCTAAATATCACAGAAAACCTACACCTTTAGCGTGTAAAATCATTTAGTAGCCACTATGAGCCGTCATAAGTAAGCAAGTGAAACACAACACTGAAAAAATCCTAATTTTATGTTCCACAAAGCTACGAAATAATAAACTCCCCTCCCCCTGATTCCAATAAAGCACTTAATCATTAAAGAATAATTTCCTTTGGAGGTAGTAAATTGTTTGCAAGGGTAGCAATAAATATGAACCTCCTGTAGATCACTGTTTCTAGATTGCTGAGTGACTTAAAAGTATTGTTGGAGACCAGTGTACTGTCAAAGTAGGCAAGTGGTCCTGCTGCAGAAATTACTGTCATAACTGACATCCGTCCCAATTATACAAGAAGAGAGGCCTTGAGCTAAGGGGCATGGAGTCCAGATTACCCTTTTAGCTACAGAGGTGTTTGCTGTCTGTCCAGATTAAGGCAGTGTTGGGATGTTGTAGAGAAATCACCATTGGTCCTGTACATAGTGGGTGAATAAAGAAAGGAGTCTCCATGGATACTAATCCACCATCTTTTATAATACTAACCACACTGTTCCTTTCTTTCTTTTTTACCTTTATGAGTATACTGTATTTCTGCATATTTTCAGTTCAGCAACACTTTGTGTTTTAAAGCTCATTGCGCCCAAGCAGATGAACACACTATGTTGTAGAGATTGGCTCTTCTTTTTGATCTTGTCCTCTTTTAGTATGAAATCATATAATCATCTTCCTCTTGGACAGCACCAGCTTTTACTAACTATGAATATTTAGGAAGACTTTGCATGAGTCACTACTATTTGCAAATTAAAATCTCATCTAATTCACTGAAAAACAGAGTGAAACATCAGTTGCTTCAAAGCAAATGTACCCTTGACCTTAGCGTGCCCAAGATTGTCTATAGGCTGTTTATAAATACATGTGTTTGTTATTAATAATCCCAGCCTATTTGCTGCAGAGGCTGAAATAAATGAGTGGCGAGGCACTAGATGATAATGATACGTATACATACAGATAAACTAATTGCCAGAGATTAAAAGAGAGTAAATTTCCTAGATGAACTGTAAATTTCACCACCCACCTGTGGGGTGTGTAAATATAAAAGTGACCCAGTTGGGTGGGAAGTGGGTTTTATTTTACTACTGACGTGATGCAGTGATGAACTCTGACATGTTGCTGACTGTGGTTACTTGATAAGTGTAAGATGTGAAAAGCCAGCAATAACACTAGATGGTATCAGATCTCTAAAATAATATGTGTTTGAAGGTGTTAGGTATAAATATGGCAGTACAAAAATAAAAACAGACAAAAGTATAGTTCATTCATGGAGGGAAAGAAACATCAGAGGAAACATCTTTCTTTTTCTGTAGACTTTTAACAAGGAAATTGAGCACTCAAAACCAACAACTTTTAAATTATGTTTAATACTCTGGTAAAGCCAAGTGATATGCTGCCAGAATTTTAACAGGAAAAGCTCTGGAGAAGTGCTTATCCTTAGCTGCTGACCCTTATGATGCTGCCTAAGACCATTCTCTCCTCATATTTGCCTACAGACCAGAAATTATTGTCCTTCTTCCTTACTCCCACTGCCTTCACTGCTACTGCCTGTGCGCAACCTGGCCAGGGCTGTACCGAAACAGAGGGTGATGTTAGCCAGGGCTCTCTCACATCTCTTGGTTCCAAAGGCATGTGAAAAGGGCTGTAAAAAATAATTAACAACAAAAAAAAATCCTTATGTTTTACCTTGAATCATCAGACAACATGCAACCATCTTTTACTTGTCCAAATCAGTAAAGCTTTATTTGGGCCAAATCACTCTCGATTACTTGTTCAACCAGTTATCATGTGATTCTAGCCAAGATTGCCTTCCCCTGTCATCCAGGTGGATGGATCCTCTCGTGAGAAGATTTTCTAGTTCTTTCTGGCTTTGGGTGGACCAGCATGATATACTGTTACTTTTCTGCATTGTGTTCTGGAGCTTCCAACTTCTTTCACTGGAGTAAGTCATCATGTTCAGGATTTATTTGCTCCAAAAAATCTGGATTCTTGGATTCTAAAAAATGTGTGCAATGACTTAGAGCTTCAGACCCAGAGCAGAAGGAGTACATCTGTTCCTCCATCAAGAGACCACATTATGCGGAGAAGTGAAACTGGGTCAAATTTCTGGGCACTGTAAGTTAGAGCAGCTACTTTGAAGTAAATGGACTTAGACCAATTAACACCAGCTAAGTATCTGCTTTGCTGAATTCCTGGTGAGTGTGAGAGGGCTGCCTAATGAGACTCAGTGGAGAAGGAAGGGATCTAAATAAGTGATGGCCAACCCATCTACTCTGCTTAAAATTGTTCTAGCTGATAATACAGTTGTTAAGATCAAAGACAAGAAGCAGGATATATCACAAATGCTTCAGGCTTGGGGAATCCTAGGGAAGAACTGTAGGTTTCCCATCTCCACTGTCCCCTGCAGCTGCCTTTGCCCCGGTTATAGTGCTGGAAGTCCCTCTTACTTCTTACAAGCAATGCCTGTGCTTTCTCCTGCCCTCTCTTGCATTGCTTCAGCTAGAAATGGGCATGAGCATTTCCATTTCTCCTCATCTCCACTGATTTTGCTCTCCCTACTGGCAAAGCCACAGGGGTACAAGGAAGCATGGATGATGTGTGGATTCTGCGGGGGGTCAGGCCAAGATGTTTGGTGGTAAACATGGATTACGGAGATCTCAGATTACTATGTTGGACATCTTAAAAATATACTGATTATCAGAAAGTGGTTAGTATTTTCTGGAAGAAGAGTTCCTTTAAAGTGTTTCTGGTTGAGCACCCAAGAGCAGAAGGAATTTTGTAAACGGTTGGCCTCCTTGTCTTGTGCTGGTGTGAACAACTGCTCCTGGAGCTCAGCTGGGGCAGGCGGTGCTGGGAAGCAGCCTTGGGAAGCCCTCCGCACAGGAAGCTCAACATAAAAGCAAAGGCTGAGCAGGTGAGTAATAAAAAACAAGGCAAGCCCATGTGCCTTGCAAATAGCAGTACCAAAAGGTTATGGCCATCACCAGAGCTTTCACGTTAAAGTTACCTTCCCTGAATCAGAGACCTGGTTCAGGATGTCTCTGAACCGTTACCTGGAGTATGGACACGGAAGGGAATAGAAACAGGAAAGTTCCCATATCAAATGCCATCTTGTTGCTTTGACCAGTCACCTTTTAAATATTTATGTTTTATTTTTATCTGCGTATTAGTGAGACATTATTTGTGCACAGGCTGTTAAAAACAGTTCTAAGGGAAACACACTTCCAGCTGGTTTCCTCCTGTTTTCCATCTGCTGTGTGTATGTGTCTTTGGAGGCATTTAACTGTTTCTTGTCATGGTAATTGGTATTTTTTCAGTAGTGAAGGTGGGAGGGGTGGAGGAGAGAAACCCTAAGGCATCTGTGTTTGTGCTCACTTGATCTAAAAGAGATTATCCTGGTTATTTCCTAATAAACATTGTGTGCTTTAAAAAAATGGGGTGGGACAGGGGAAGGGTATCAAACATCAAGAAACATTAAGTTTTTAAGAGTTAACTTCTCTAAATTGTATCTTTGTATTCTTCTATTTATGCATCGCTACTCTTTCCCCATTTAATCTTAAATATGTAAATCCTCAATTTATCTGGAATTACTTAGTGAAAGGCTGATGTGTGAGTGTGGCAGATTATAATATTCCATCGCCACCCCTGATCCTCTTTACCTCTTATTCTTTTCATAGCAGATCAAAAAAAGCTGTATGCGTGCCACAAGAATATATTATTTTAAGAGACTTGGACTTAGAAATTGATTTCCTTGATGAGAAAAGGAAAAGTCTCCTTCTGACCTGAAGGGTCACTTCATAATCCTGTCACTCTACATCAAAAAAGCTTTTTTTTTCTTTTAGTAGAAGATGAGAATATTTCTGAAAAGGAATTAATTTTTCAGATACAGTGAAAACGATGACTTAAAGAGACTTAGCAGATGATAGAGGGCTGTCCTATTCAGAATACATCTCCTGTGATTAGAACAAGCTCTGAATATATTTTAGGGTCAGGCAGTTTTAGATGGAGATTGGGATTTGTACTTTGGGATGAAACTGATCTTATATTTTTATCAAAGTACTTAAGGTTTAAGCTGTAGTCTTCCCTTTTTTTGCAAAGGGATTTCACCATTTTTTATAATGGGGATTGGTGCAAGCAGCCAATAATTTCTATGTATGGATTTTAGTTAATAGGATGTTTGAAATGAAATTACTTTCATCACCAATAATTAGGTTCAGCTACTAATACTTTTTTCATAGTACTTTTCTTACAGAAACCACCTGATACCAATGTAAACTTTCATAATCTATTTTGTTTATGTAATTACTGAATATGTCTTAAGGAAATTCCTTTAAACCATATGCTTAAAAAGCAGCAGTCCCAAATATTGTTATGCATTAATAGCATGCTGCTGACATATGTGTGCATGATACACACAGGTGCATATACACACATGTCTGATCATGTGTGGAGACATATGAAATGCTGGGTTTATATATATATTTTAAAAAAACATTATGAGATATAGAGTATATGACATCATTTAAGATATATAATACAATGCATAAAACATAATATACAATAATATATAATTTAATATTTCATAAAGATTTTTGTATATATTATTAGTATATACATAAATTATACATTGTATATTTTATATATGTAACTAATAATTATATCATGGGAGTAGTCAAAAGCCATGAACAAGAGGCTCAAAACGTTTTAAATAGCTTAAAAGCTTTTGTGCAGGTGCACTATAAAAATGGAAGACCGCTGCTCTGAAGACATTAGAATTATAATTTGTTTATATAGAGATAATTATTCTATGATACCATATATCATATGTATATCATATATAAAGAGAAATGCAAATTCCCTTTTTGCAGATAAATTGGCTATTGTCTGGACTATCTGTTAGTTGTTCTAATTGCTGGTCTGAAGGCAGCAGCAAAATATTGCCCACTGGTAAAACTGTTCTTGTGATGATGGCATGAGGTCCTGAAGCAAAAGCCATTATTGAATAAGTAAAGAGATTTTTTAATTTGAGAACTATTCTACCAGGAGAATTTTTCTTCTTTTGCTAGGCTTTTAAAAACCAATAATTTATGAATATTTAGTGAAGGTTGCTAGCTTATATTACTGGCTGCATTTGGAGATCAGCAGAGAGCTGTATCGCGTTTAGGAGCTGCAAAGCCCAAGTAAATCTGTGGCGTGAGCTCTCACTGGTGATTCTTGTACGAGTCTGGCCCCTACATGCTGATGATAGCTTCAAATTGTAACCAGAGGATCCCAACTGCTAACTTGGGTTGAATTGAAAAGCAGGGTTTTAGTCTAATAATCTAGTTTAGATCTGATACTCCCACAGGAATCTGGCGAGAAGAGCTGATACTTTTAATCGTGTTCACTGTGTTCAAGGTAGCAGAGGTCTGTGAGGATTTTGGAAGTGTGGCAAAAGCCCTAATTTGAACGTAAGGACTGCCTCTATATCTAAACCAGATAATATACCCTTTACTAACAGAGAGTATTTGCATGAGTTTAATTTTCTGAACCCTAAAAATATAACTGTAAGTCTTCGAGTAATAAGTAGAGCTAAAATGCAGGGAAGTTGTGAGCTCCTCCAGGGCAAAACAGGAAACAGGAAAAATGATACTTTCACCCAGGGAAACACAAAAGCTGGACGTGCCCAGGTACCTGCTTGGGGAAAGAAGCGTTCAAACCAGGCAGTTTCCCACTCTCAGCCATGTCCTACGGAGCTGTTCAAACGGCAGAGCTGTGTCTGCTTAGTGGATGAGAGAAAAGAAAAATCCCAGGGTGAAAACTGTTTGCTCTTCTACCCTGGGATAAATTGAGGGATGCTTACTTCTATGCAATCGCTTGCAGTTCTTTTTAATTTCACAAGTGCTAGTTGCAGTCTGATTTGAAGTACTCGCGTAGGCTGGGATACGGCCCCTTTCCCCCTCGCCGGAGCCCCCCCATCTCGGGGTTCCTTTATTCGGGATGTCAGAGCGCACCCATCACCATGGCACTCACGTGCCCTCCGCCAGCGCGCCGAACAACGCGACTAGCATCTGTCGGGGCCGCGCGTCCTTTCTTCCACAGCCGCCCCTGAACTCGATCCACCCTGCCCTCTGCCTGACCTCTTCCGAAAGCCTCTCGCTCCCCGCTGCCCGGGTGCCCTGGCTCAGCTCTGCTTTTCAAACTATTGCCCTTGGAAGTGCCTCCCCACCCTCCGCATCGGCTGCGAGACAGAGCCGGCAAGGAGCAATCTTGCCACGTGAACTTCCCTTTGTTTTTCTTTGCGCCTAAGACGGACCGTCTCCCTAGTAACTTTTGTGGCACTATATGCGAAGGAGCTCATTATGTAAAACATACATTTTCCTCCCTGCTAAAACTCCGGGGAGTGCTGCTCAGAGCATTTCAGCGGCTGCACGTTATACCGGGATATTAACTCCACCACAGCCCTCTATTTATCAGCTCATACATCACCCCACCGTAGAGCGGCTCTAAAGACTGCTGAAATACAAACTTACTGCATTTGATCCCAGCGGAAGCTGGATGCGGCTGCTCTCCGAGCCAGCTCTCAGAGCCGAGCCTTCAGAGCTTTTGTACCTATATTTGATCAAAGGCGTTAAACCCCCAAGTACAATGCATAAATATTGAAATGTATTGTGAAAATAAAACCACCCCACCTCTCAGGACGAGAAGCTTAATGGCTGGAAGTGGTGCGGTGGTGCAGGATTTTCCTATTGTCTCAGCAGAGGGGAAAAAGTTGACTTCGAGAATGATTTGCACATACCAGTTCCCTGAAAAGAAAAATGTGGGGCCAGTTCCATAGTTTCCAAATGAAATCTAACCTTCAGCCAAAAATTGAGCTGTCCAGGTTGACAACATTCAGGAAACTGTGCTTTTCTGGAGGGATGACTGCAGTGGCAAAGATAAACCGGCAGGAAGGTTTCTTTGGAATGATATGAATTTAATGAATCATATCCACATAAAAAAATTCCCAGCTGGTCTTAAATTTCAGGGAGATTTAAGTGATAAAAGATATTTTCCCTGTCCCTTTAGATGTGTATTAGAGATGAGAGGCCTTAGATAAGCCCTCCTGGGAATCAAGCTTTCCTTTTTCTTTAATTTGTTTTAAAGAAAGAAAAGAGCCAGGCATGCTTCCGAGTCTCAGACGGGTATAATTAGTTATTTGCTATTACTGGACTTTTAAAGTTGTCTACTCCCACTCTTTTTATATTAAATAATTTTCTTTTTTTTAAACCCAGGCTAACGACAAACTACGCAGCACACCTCCCCCCCCCCCAAAAAAAAAAAAAAGAACTGTACTCATTTGCCTTCTTCCTTCCACCATCCTTGTGCAGGGTGCATCCTTTCCCCTATTAACATATTGATTTATTTAAATTAAAAATAATGATCTCCTTTCCCCTCTCCTCCTCCTCCCAGCAGCAGAGTCTGTCTCTGATCCTTATTAACAAATTGATTGCAGTATTGGTGTCAGTATGGCTCATTTAGTAGCTCTTTTGCCTAAGGTCCAGAAGGTTGGAGGAGGGAACAGCTTCCACACGTAGATGCTGGCCTGGCTCCAAGGCTGACACTGCTCGGGCAGAAGGGACAGCTGCTAGAGACGGCACCGAGACACTTAGCGGGGCCCACTTTTGGGTGGTGAGGATCTGGCTGGAAGTTGGAAACTCCACAGCGACTCTTTAAAGTGGGTGTGAGAAGAGCATGGCCACCTTGCCCCGCGTCTCTCCTCCTGACCTCCTGCGCAGGCAAGGAGCCTTGCTGGTCCCAGCCCCTCCAGTCCCCTGGCCCTTGCTGAATACAAGATGGCAGCTGTGTGATGCTTGCCTTGCCAGTACCAAGCACAAAGAACTTGAGGATGTTGCAAGCCCTAAAAATCCCATGCAAACCACAGCTGCCTTATGTCTGTTGAAAACAAAGCATCAGAATGTGTTGTGGTCTTCTTTGGCCCCATCCTCATTCCCCAGTTTTAGGGACTGCATCATTCCAAATTCAGGCAAATGTGTGAAGGGCTCCCGGTCAGTTCCTCCTCATCAGCACGGTGCGGGCATTCGCATTAACAAACAGAAGCTGTGGGGCTGGAAAGGTCAGCAGCTGTGGATAAAGAGCTACAGCAGGATCTGCTTGCCTACCAGCCTTTTTGTCTCGGGCATATAGCTGCTCACACCATGCTTGCAGCAGATAGTGCTGAAGGGTGAGATGTGCCTGCCCGCACAGCCCTGCCAGGTAGCGTCCAGGAACAACACACTTGCTAATGGGAACTCTGTCTTAATGACTGTGGGAATTTTGTTTGTCATCTTCAACTTCCGTCAACTGCTGGTCTGCTGATTGGCTTTCCTAATTCTCCTTAATGCTTGCAGGCTAATCACAACACACCTTCCCACACGTTGCAGGGTCACAGACCCAGTGCCCGCCTTGCCGTTTCTAAGGGAAAGGAGGTACAGAAATGAGGCTGTGCTGCCCCGTTCTGCAGCTGAGAGGTGAAGGCACAGAAGGGTGGAGGGACTTACTCAAAGTTACAAAACAAGACACTGGTTTCTCCCGTTAAGTGCTCCTACTTTGGGCCAGAAGAGCGCATTTCCAGTGCTGTGCCACCAGCTTTTGAGCAAATGCGTGATTCCACCCTGGTTTCAGTTAAGCCCTTGGGCTCCTGAAATGGTAGTGAAAACTGTGTTGTGGCCAGAACTTTTTTTGTGGTTTTCCCTTTCTCTGCACCTCTGAAGGGCAGCTGCTCCACAGGAAAAGGCCAAAGGAGCATGGAGGCTTGAGCCCAGAAGGAGGGAGATGGCTATTCTTGACGTGTGCTTAGTCACCTAAAGCAGATGGTGTTGTTTCTGGTTCCTGATGGGATGACTTTCAGCTCCCAAAAACCTTTCAAGTTTGACCACGCAGACATGCTTGGAAGAATGTCAGATGAGCACACATCTGTCCAAGACGTTTTACTAAACAGCAACATGAGTACAATTAAATTAACAAAGGGAGAGTTCACAATTAAAGCTGGAGCAAGCGCATGACTTGCTTTCAAAGAATGGCTTGAAAAGTGTTCTTGTACAAGGCGCCCAAGCCAGTGCAGTTTTCTCCTGTTTCATTCGACGAAGTTTTATATTCTTGTTGCATTTTGAAATACACTGAAATAAGCAGAGCTGTAAACTTTACGAAAACTAGAGTTATTGATCTTCTACATCCTTCACCATCTGCTTAGTTCTAGTGTCTAAAAATATTCAGTCCTTGCTCTTGCTCACATGATTGTTGAGAAAATGCTAGAGCTGGTAAATCAGAAAAGCACATTGTGTATTGGGGGGAGGGGAGTTCCATCAGGAAAATATGCTGTCTGAAGGGAAAAATACAGAAAAAAACAACTCCAGTCCTGTACTTAAACAGGCAAAAATGAAAGAAAAAAAATCAATCAATTTTTCAAACTGTAGGGAGAAAAAATAGAATATATCTGGGGTCTTATTTTCTTTTGAAGACAAGCCACACAAGCTTCACACCTATACCATACTATAAAAATGTGTATTTGTTACATGCTTCAAAGAGCTGGGAAATATGAATTCCCTATTATAGCTTTTTGAAAATTGAATCCAACTGAACAATTTATAGGTTAAAAATATTATAACTGGAGAAATGTCCACCTCCAGGATATAACAGCAAAAGTTCTGTCTAAAAAAGTACGCCTTGGGAAATTGTTGTAGACTCAAAAAGCTGAAAGAGATTATCCTTATATTGGTTGAAAAATAAACATGCAGGATACAGGACTCTGTCTGACTTCTAGGATGACTGAGATTTTGAGGACAAACAGCATCCATTTATTTCAGTAGAAGCTGTATGAGTAAATTCCCAGCTCAGCTTTAAAAATCTCAGTTTCTCTCAGGGTTTGTGTATGGTGCCCACAACTACAAAACCTAAACATGGCTCAGAATAAATTTCATCACCATATGGAGGTCCCTAGTGAAATCAACTAGATCATTCTGTGTTAGTTTGTGAATTGCTGATTGGAGTTTGAATGTGAACCCTCTGTCATGGGCTTTATGTGAGTCTCAGAGATGAGGAATTCAGTATTGTTAGAACGGATAAAAAGAAAAGCAGGATATGCTAGCACGTACTATTTCATGAATATTATTTACCAATTTATCCAAGTGGCTCTTTTGAGGCCCAGTGACATCTGTCACCCAAGGTGACTTTAAGAGGAGAAAAAGGAAAAAAAAAAAAAAAAAAAAAGAATGGGAATATAAAATGAAGATTTAAAACACAACTTTCTGAAGATGATCTGTGTGGAGGAAGAAATGTGGCTGCGTCCTTCCTTCTCCACTTTGAGAAGCACAGAGGTGACTGCTAAATTCTGTGTGTGTCCAGGATGCTTGACTTCATTTTTGAGTCTAATGAGTATCAAATATGAATTGCCAATACCAAAACAGACAAATAGTTGGTTTATTTAATCCTATGTTCTGCATTTGATGCTGACCAGTGTCAGAGGGGAGAGCACAAAGCCCCCATAATTCACCTATGCAGACCTTCCTCTCCCTGTCCGCAGACCTGGTTATCACGTGTTCTGCCACAAAGATGCTAATTATACATCCAAAAGCCCAAATCTCCCCTCAATTTATCAGAGGTCACCCCTGAAGCTCTGAGGGCACACCAGAGCCAGGCAGGAATTCTCAGATGGAAGAGATCTTTGTTGGAAAATGCCAAATTGTTGGAACCAGAGTGTTTCTTGGAACTAGGCAGGTTTGGGGACCCGCCAGCGAAACACAGGCAAAGGTTTCCCTGGAAGCCTGCCTGCCTGCCAGGAAGGCTTTTGCTTGCTTTACCTGGTGGGCTTCCAGGGTCTGCAGATCCAGGGCTTCTCCATCACTTGGACTGCTTTGGAGTTGGAGCCCTCAGGGCCTACAGGTCCAAGGCAGCCTGCTCCAGGAACAACAATCCTAGGGCTTACGGGCTCCTTGTCGTGGGGCTGGGAGCTGCGAAAGCCCAGTGCTCATGAAACGCCAGGTCCGGGCTGTGCGGCTGGGAACCCCGGCTTTGACAGGGGGTGAGGAGGCTGAGCATCCTGGGGAAGGGGGAAACTCAAAGCTCTCCTGTCAGGTTCATTAAACCAAATGCCATGATTTCCCTCTCCAAACTTCCCTTCCAAGGGAAATTTTGAAATATTTATTCTGAAACAGAAAAAGGGCACCCCCCCAAGTTCCCTAAACTAGTGCTATTCCAACTGTTTTGAACCGATCTGTGATCTTGGGTGTGATTGTGCACAGAAGCTTACAGCAAATCCCAGATTTGGTCCTACTGGGATATGACGTTTGGCTTTTGGCACAAGTAAGGAATTTTGTAAAAAGCAAATAAAATACTGAATATCTAGGCCAGGGCTAGGCTTAATTAGAGATTGCATAGTGTATGCAGGAGCTCAAGTACTTGTACCTCTGAGTGCCCCTTCCCCAAAGACTGCGCAGCAGTGATGGGGTAACTAACCACCCAAGTTTTCTGTCTGGGCAGGTGAAAAAAATGACTCTTAGAAGTTCAGTAGCTGAACTAATTACCCGAAAATGATTGCCTGGGGTTGGACCATTTATTATCTCATCAGCATTCAGTGCCACTTCCATAGGATGAAGGAGAAGGAAGAAGAAAAAAAAAAAAAGCCCAGAAACATGAGAAGGAGAGCAGATAAAAGGACAGCAGTTAGAAGGAAAAAAAAATGCTTCTTAACTCTACTCTGTACTTTTTCTCTCTAATAGATCCCCCTCCCAATCCACCCGAAGTACAGCAACTAGCATGTAATGAGTTCTGCAGGTATGGAGCATCAGCAGCATGCGCTGAGATTTCTCACTTTGTGTTTGACTACCTCCCCAGATTCCCCAAACTTTTGGGAGCAGAGGGAGGGACAAGTGGAGGCAATATATTTTTATTTTTCTATATGTATCTGTATTATACATACATACATATATATATATATATACATGCACACACAATGACAACATTCAGCTCATCAGTACTTCTCAGGACTTTGTTCTATCCATTGGCTGGAAGAACGGTTCGGGTTGACATGAAGTTTCCATCTAGACTCTAATGAAGAAGCGCTTTGGACGCTGGTTTTGCTAACAGAGATCTGCTTCCTGGAACTGAAGATGGCTCCTGGAACCAAAGATGCCTCCTGGAACCACACCTGGAACATTTGGAAACTTGGATTTGCCTGAGGGTAGTCACAGCTGAAATCTCAGCTCTGCTAACATATAAGGTATTAAATATCTTCCCTCCTTGCACTCAATCTTTTATCTGGGAGATGGTCTTCCACAGGTACAGACAGGATGCTGACTGATGGGAGAGGGCCTCCAGCCATCAGTGTGCTTGAGTTCACTGTGAGACACGGCGCTAACCCTCCTTGTAGCTGCTGTGGGTGTGCTTGCCTGCCCGGTAGCACTTTCCTCAGCTCTCTTTGCAGGCTGTGGCATTCCAGGAACTTCTGCCCTTTCCTTTTGGTGAGGTTTTCTTTCTCTACATGCAGCAAGCCAAGGAAGCGATGGCTTGCAGAGAAGGTACTAGCAAACCTGGCTTTTGCTCCTGGTGCATTTTTAAAAAATGAGAACATCCTTCCAGTAATCCATGTTTGTATTAGATGGAAATGTTTTGGCTTCCCTCCTGTCCTTGAAAGGCCAGTGGTGTAATAGGAATTTGGGAAATGCAGACTCTCAAAAGTAATGTAAAGAACAGATCCACCTATTCAAATGCAAATTGCTGAAGAAGAGAACAAGGGAATTATTTTCTCCACAAAAAAAAAAAAAAAAGACAAAGTAAGTTATTCTTTTTAACTTAGGGCCACATCCCACATTTTTTAGATTATTTGTCTGTCAAAAGTTCTGGGTTGCACTGTCTCCAGATTCTCTTGTGCTGCTGGACACTCATGTGAAGAAAGACTGAAGCAATTTTCTGCCAAAAGGTTAGTGTCACACATGGGGCTGTCACTCCAGATCTTGTGGGAGGAACACACCTCCTGCCTTTACTATTGCAAAAGTTGACAGTAACATCTGAAGACAAGCCAAAAACCCATGCAAGGAAATCAAATGCACACTGCAAGCAGTGCATGTTTCTGCTGTCTTTTGGGCTGCGTTGGATCAGCCCAGCCCCGTCTCAGACACCTTGCACCACCAGCTGCTAACGGGGAATCTCTGTTTACTCTAAGGACACTCCAGCATGTTCTGCAAAGTGCCCAGCAACTGCTGGGTGCTGTGGACAACTGAAGAGATGTAAATGGCCGCAGACCTGTTGCAAGTCAGGCTCATACAACTGGTTTTCAAACCAGCATCTGACACTGCTGGTGTTTGTCTTGTACACAAAAGCTGCAGGCAAAATGAAAACTGAAATGAAAACTTTTCTATCCAACACTTTCAAGTCTAAAATAAGATAGGAAATTCCTCCTTGAGCTGCTCCAGTAAAAAAATACAGATTGCAAAACTTGGAGGACAGAACTAAGAGTTTGTGTAGAGAAACTAATTTTTCACTATTCCTTTAATGTCTGTAAAGCATTCAGGAGCTGTGGTGCTGAGCACGGCAAGAATGCCGGTATCAAAAGAAGCAAAGCTCTCGCTTACTGCTGCTATGAGCTATATGCACAATGTAAAGACAGGCTGTTAGTCTTGCACACAAGCACAGTTACACCCATCTTCGGATTGGAGCCACCTTTTGTCTTTGCTGGAGACGTACCAGTGTGTGCTTGGTTGGGCATCCAGTCCTGCAGCTCCAGGAGTCTGTTGCCTTTTTTTTTTTTACTAGTGTTGAGACAGACCTTTAATCAGGAGATCCTCAGAGCTTAAGGAAGTTCAGTGGGGCAGCTCAGGTATTTGATACTAAAGGTTAGGGCCAATTTATATGGGCTTCTTTTAAGGCACTGGATACTCAGCTTCTGTAGCTACTTCATCTATCTATCTTCTACATGCAACTATTTTGCCTCAGTTTTATAGTAATCAAAGAGATGGAGGTTGAATATTTTAAATATTTAAATTTTTTTTTTTCTTCTCTTGGCCTCTGCTTCCTGTGTTTTTCTTACCCCTTCTTCAAATTCCTGTGATTATTTTTTTCTCAGATGATCAGTAGCTGCTTCCCTCAGATACCTGAGCCCTCCTAACCATGGGCACGCACACCTAGGTGATTAGAAGCACAACGTCTCTACAGCTCCAGAGTGTATGTCTCTTGTGCGGCTAACTGGTGGATGTGATTTGCATGCATTAAAAAGGCTACTTCTCTCTGGGGCAGCAAACCCTTTTAAAATAAAGATTTTAGGAAGGAAAATATTGTGTGTGTGTGTGTGTGTGTGTGTGTGTGTGTGTACTTTTGCTTGTTGAGCATGAAAGGGTGGTTAGTTTTTACTGTTGGCCTCTGTGTAAGAAGCTGGTTTTGAAAAGTCCCTGGTCGATTGCCTAGAGAGGGAGGGATGGGTGCTCAGCGCCTTTCAAGAACCGATCCTACTGCAGTAGCATAGCGAGCAATAAGCGAATAGCAGGGGGCCCTGAGATTAAGGAAACCCCCTTTTCCTTGAACCGCGGGGCATCCTTCTTGTCCCCCCGCAGCGATCCGCCTCCTACCGGGCCCCCTCAGCCCTCCTGCCAGCCTGCGGGCGGGGGGACACCTCCTCCAGCCTCTCGGAAACGCGGGAGTCGGGCCGAACAAACCCTCGGCCTCCTGGAGAGCCGCTGTGCCCCTGCCCCTTCCCCCGGCGGCCGGAGCCGGAGCGGGGCCGGGGTCGGGGCCGGGCGGGGGCCGGTCGCGGAGCCGGCGGCGGGCGCTGCGCTCTCCGCGGCAGCCGCTGGGTGTCAGTGAGCCTCTGGTTTCCGTGCCCGGCACCCGGCCGGGAAATGCAAAGCACGGCGGCAGAGCTGCCCGCGGGATCGCTTTCAAAGCTTCCAGCGTGATTTAGAAAGTTTTTGGTTTGTTGTTTTTTTTTTTTTTTCTTTTTTTCTTCCCGCTCTTGGAAAATATTTAGATTAGATTTACACTTAAGACGGCAATTTTGCGGTAACGGCAAGGGTTTGAGCTTAAAAGAAAACCAAACAGACCGAAATCCATGCGAACAGGCTCAGAAATGGTGATTGTAGTATTTAAAATGTTGTTTTGAAATGTAATTTAACTCCGGTCTGGTCAGATCCACAGGCTGATACTCTAATCCCAAGTGAAGCTTCTCGTTGATTTAAGAAGCTTCTGTTGGACTGTTTTCTGGACATAGAAGAAAAAAGAGAAAGTGGATAGCTTTTTCTTTCAAGAGTTGAAAGCAGCCCTCGTTTGAGGTTTTAAGAAGATTTGGAGAATGGGGATTGATCTGCTAACATCAGAGAAGAAATCTGGTGGCAAATATCAAAACCTCATAGAATATTTTACCACTCAGAGATATTAGTGACTCTCACCTCTCTGGGCTCACAGACCCACTTATTGCTTATTCACATTTTTTCAGTTGCAAAAAAAGTAACCCCTCAGTTTGACCATGAGAAACATGGGATCAGGAATAAAATTCCACCTGCCTCTTTAAAAATCTTACTTAGAAAAAGCTTAGACAAGTAAGGAGCTGCTTCATCATAACCCCTTGAAATGTGCTGAGCCTCAGCTACCTGTAATATTACCTGATGCAAAGACCTGGGTATCAAACACCTGACACGACCTTGTTGTCACCTGGTAAATGTCAGCACGGAGCAGAATTTCCTTAGAGCAGTGGCAGTGAGTTTTCACCACAAGCCCAGGTAAGGGAAGAGAAGCAGGGGAAAGTATGTAATCACTGTCATGAGGGAAAGGGCTTGAGTGTCGCTTCTCTCACTGAAAACTCTTTGAGGGAAAAGACTGAACTCAAAAGCGTTTGGAGGGAAAACCACTTCCAGTTGTCAGATTATATGAAGGTGAAACCCTGTATCTAGCTCTGCAGATGTGCTCAAGTTGTGGTTTTGCTGGGAAGGGATGAGTGGGACAGAAAAAATTACAAAGATTTTTCTTTTTGCCATCTTTGCTTCATATATTTATTATCTGAGCTCTAGTAGTCAATTAACAGTAGTATTTTATGCATATGTCATTTCAAAGGATCCCAAGCAATTTACCCTAAGCTTTACATCTATAGGAAGTGATTTAACCACTGTGAATGCACACTTACCTTGGAGTGAAAGGCAGCAACTCTTTGAGATCATACAGCCACAGTACCTGATAATGTAGCATTGGACATTTCAGTGTCATGTGGAAATCATAGGGGGGAGTTTAGAGAAGCAGGAAGTCATTTCATAACTGAGGAGGAATGTGGCAGGTAACACCCTTGCCCCAAGAAGTGAAAGAGCCTACAAAAGCCATCAGTTACAGCACCCTGCAACCACTTATGTCATTTTCTCCTACTGAATTGCAAAAATCTCTTCTGTAGCATTTATATTTTCCTTAGAGGCTTTTTGTCCAAGTTCTGTCTGGAGTCAATTCTTCTGTAACTTGTGAGAGCTGTCAAGATCAGAGCCCCAGGTGGTACAGCTGCAGGCCATGTTTAATAGTTAATGCTGAACAATGTTATGATATTTGTATCCTATTATTCACATGCTATTTGAAATTTGTGATTTTTTTTTTTTAAATATACTGTTAAAGATGGGATGAAGCCTCAAGAAAGAGCTTCTGATGCTTACCCTACATTTTGCAGCTCTGGCGAATATTTGGGCATAAACTTGAATTATTGAATGCCTCAAGCAAATGTTCTTCGGTTATTCAACTCTACTTCATGGGATTATAATTTGAAAGTCTGCTGTAACTTTTATCTTGCTCAGAAATATATATCTTGGATGCAATGCAGAGTGCACACTATGGATGCAAGACTGACTTTTCATTTAGGTTTGCATGCATGATTCCTCTTGATTCAGCTGAAGCTGATTGTGCATCTGAGACCGCTGCAGCTGAGAACCTCAGCTGTGGTGCCAGTGACCACAAAATGCTTCTTTCTCTGTCAGCCCTCCGTTCTGTCTTCCAACTTCAGTTTAAACTTCTGCTTTTGGAGCAGCTCGTTCTTGCTGGGCTGATAATGCCATGAAGGGTGTTTGAAAAGCTTCCTTTTCTGTTCTTCCTATTGTGTCAATAAAGATTAGAGATAGGTAGTTGATCAATGGACATGCTCTGTAAGCCTTGCTAAGGTAAGCAAGAAATGGGCAATCCCCTCACTGAAGCAAAGGACTGCTGGAAAAACAAAACTCTTAGTAGAGTAGTGGGTGGTGTCTAATGTCTGATGCCTATGCTGGTGGATCTGAGAAAGTGTCAGTACTGAGGCAATGCAGAGGGTCAAACTTTGACAGTGCTAAAAGTCTGCAGAGAGCACGAGCACAGACAGAGGCAATGTGCTTAGAAGGAGACGTGCCACAGTACACACTGAAACCTGCTTTGGGCTAAGAATGAACACTTTCTGCTGACGGAATTGCAGCATCTGAGAAGAAGGGTGACGGGAAGGTACTCTTCCTTTCACGTACATCAGTTAAATTGGCCACTTTGCAATTTATAGGCTCTATTGCAATATCCATTTTCCCCCTCTCCTTTCTAGAAGCCAGGGCCTGCTTTCCAAGAAGTGGTTCAGCACTGGAAAATGTGGATGGTCCAGGTGCTATGCTAATCAGATAGATGTTATTTTGGGGTGGGTGAGTGGGTAGGTACAAGCTGCCATTCAAAGGAACATGTGTATATGGATGGCAGGAACTGGCTGGCCGTGAGTAGTTGCACCTGCATGTCTGGGAGATCAATATGATTGTAAATGCTTCTCTAGTCCCATGTAACAAGAGTCCCTGTCTCTCTCCCTTAATAACCACAGGAGTGCACATCCACAGTAAGAGATATCCCATACTTAGAGAAACAGAACCGATAACTTGGAGGAAAAAGGAGGTGCCGTTACCTTTATTTTACAAATAATGAGCAGAAGACTGGAAAAATAGCCAGCCTTGGAGAGCCAAGACCAAATTGCAAGTCTTTTAGTTATGAGATTCCCTTCTTCTCTGAACTGTATTCATGTTTTGCTACAGATTCTGGTATCTCTGATTTGTCATGAACCCTAGCCTTAATTCTTATTGTTTTTTCACAGTATTTTTTTTTCTTTTTTTTTTTTTCCCCACTTTTCCTTTCTTTTTCTCCTCACAGCTATTTCTTTGAAGTAGCCCCAGGGAGGTCCATGTCAGTAGCAGACTTGGAAATCAATTTTAAACATGACTTCCCATTCATACCTCACATCAGTTTATTTATTTATTCATTTTTGTAGATCTAATTTTTTCCAGTTAAGAACTGTGTAAATAGCCCTAATGAGCCTTGAGGGCTCTCATTTGCTTAGAGAGATTAAAACAAGCTGGTTAGTCTCCAAGCACATGGGGCAGAAGGTACAAAACATACCTCACCTAGAGCTGGTCAAATAATTCATCTCAAATCCTTTAGCTGATGTAACAAGACCTTTCGTGCTTTTTTGCTGTTGTTTGGCTTTTATGATTGTATTTAAGTATTATTTTTTGTAAGCAAAGTTGGGTCTACAACTTGTTCAAAAGCTGGTCATTTTTGAGTATTCACAATTTATAAGCTCTTTTGTGTAATTGATCATCTAAGTCATACCATGTTGCCTTTTTTCACTGAATGGTATTTTGCTTATCTGCATATAACCCATGAATATTCTTAGATATGACAAATACATTTTGTTTCAGTGTGAATGATAACAAAATGCCTCTCTGTTATTAGGATTTCCACAAAAATTCACCTACGCTGGCATTCATGGTGTTTTTTACTGCTTGCACAAAAAAGCTTACAAGTCTTGTCCACCTGAATGTTTACTGCTGAGAAAGAGAGAGGCTGTATCTGTCAGGAAAGCAAATTCATGAATGTGGCGGCACACAGCACATGTTTTGGAAGCTCTTTTGTTTTGCATGAAACTAATTTCTTTTTTCTCTTGCTGGCCTGTTTGCTGTGCAGTGGACATTGCACGCTGATTGTTTCTAATGACATCCTGATCTGCTAGTCCATACAGTTGCCCCATGGATCAAATGCTTTCTGAGGAGGTGGGATTATTCAGTATAAAAGCATATAGGGAATACATCCTTGAGCCGCGTTTTCCAAACAAGATCTCTGTCTCTCTTGAGCAGAGAATGACTCTCTGTTTCACTTCCCCTGGTATTATCTTACCTACAGAGCTCCTTGGGAACTGCATGGCTGAGCAAGGATGCTTTGCTGCTCAAACAAAGCCTGGCATTGTCCAGGGGGCAGGCGCACAAATCTGGACCTCGCCCCTGGAAGAGAGCAGGGTGACCCTGAACCCGAGCTCCCCCAAAAGCAAAATGCAGCAACCGCTTCTTTGACCTGGGGTTTGTTCAACAGCACCTTTTGAAAGATGTTAACCTCCAGCCACTGCTAGCACTATTACATGTGAAAACAGAGACCGAACAAAAATGTCAGAGCAGAGCTCCTGTTGGCTGCATGGAAAAAATGGGAATGAAATTGGTTTGTACATTTTAACTTTTGGAAGGCCTCAGCCCGTGGATGCTGGAGCAATTCTTTCTGTGTAGCCCTGGCTGGCTACGCTCAGCATAACCCTGAGATCTTAACAAATGCTGACCTTGCCCGTAAAAGCAATACATTGTTTTTAAACATTAGTTTCCTATTCCTGACAGATAAGATGAAAAGTTAACAATGTGTTAAGGCTGTAAAATGTTGGCCAGAGTTTAGATTTCACCTCTGTTTAACTTTTTGTCAACAGATTGGCATTTTCCTCCCCATTCAAAACAGTTGGGTTTTGCTTTCAGCACTGAGTAATAGCTCTTAGATGCTCTCTCACGCAGAGATTTGAGTTCAATATTAAAGCATTGATAACACTCTTATTATCAGAAAGACATGGCCTATGGGCTCAAAGGGAATCTAAAACAGCTCTTTCAGTGCAATAAAAGAATAGTTCTACATTATGTGACATGAAGTTCCCAGATATATTACTTAACCAGATCACGGCACGCTAGTAGATTCAGACACATGCAGGCCTGCTAAGTCTTTCTGAAATTACTTCCTTTCAAGAAAACAGTGCCCCAGTGCAAGATATCTTCGCTAACACACTGGGTATAAATTACTGCTCCTGCAAGTTAAACAGCATAGCCAATACTCCCTGGGAGAGGCTGTGTTGGTTCAGCAGGGTGACAGAATCGTGCCACTGGGACTTAAAGAGTTAACGATGTTAGCTGGGGGCTATGTTTCAGTCGCTGTACTTTGTGCTGTGCTGGAGTTAAATGCTGTTGAAACTAAGTTAAGGGCAGTGCTGAATATCAGTATATCCACTGAGCCAAGGAGATCCATTTATTTTTAATTGAATTAAATTGCTCACAAAATGAAAGTAGCATACTTTCATTAATATTTAATTACTTACAGTGTTAAACAATGATCACAAAGAAAACTTTGCTGGTGTCTTTTCCATCTCTACATTTTTCTATTACTTTGTTGCACGAGATGGTCCTGTTGGCCTTCCTGTGATTTGAATGTTAAAGGCTACTAAGGCTGAGTGCTACTGATGTTTTTGGCGTGTTGGGGAACAAACTCAAGCTTTGGTGCTGAAGCTGCTGTGGAGCTACAACCACAGAAAGGAGAGTGAGAAGATTTGCAGCGAGACCAGAGAGAATGGCTCTTTCTTCACCAAAAATGGGGCTCACCTTAGCCCTAGCCTAAAAGTCAGCCACAGAAACATCAGTGTCTCAGCTGGAGCAGGCAAGTGCTGCCACTACTCCTTATTATTTCAGTGAGCTCTCTGGTTGATGGGGATAAAAGAAAAGCATGTGGGATTTTCCTTTCAATTAAAAAACAAAATTTAAGCACAATTTTGAAATCTGTGAAATTAAAACCAGGCTCTGCTCACACATTGCCAAGGAACTGAGTTGCTGAGGGAGTCAGTTATGCCTAAAATTGGCTTCGCAACTCTAATCTCATACCACGAATGTGGCCCATAATTTTCCTCATTGAGGTGCACTAGATGTGTATATATATTCTTCCATCCACTTGTGTTAAGCCCAGCCGAGTACTTACGCAAAAAGCTGAGGTATTGTGATCACAGCAGAAATCACCATGGATGGTGTAGACCTGGCCAAATTAGGAAACTCCTCCATATGTTTTCTCTCTTAAACAACAAGCAAATAGAAAAAATACTATAGGCATTCAAGGTTCACAGCGTTTATTTTTGTGTATAATGTTCTTTTTAACATAATCCAGTTCAGACAGAAATGAACCTAGTCCCACAGCTCAAGAGACTAGAGCTCCAGAGATGACTGGTCAAGTTGCTTGTAGTGGAGCTAGGCTGGTTTATCTCAGTTTGGCTTTTGGCAGTACTGGATGGATTAAACTAAAGCCATAACTTCCTAAATTAAGTATGTATTTTATATGCTACTTTCAGTCAAGACCAGCCCCTCTATATTTCACAGCATATCCTCATATCATTCACAGAAAAGCTAATGGTATACAACCAGAATGATTAACTACAGAAAGCAACTTTTAAGTGAAGATGATATGGCATTTTCTCCTCAAATGCTGTCTGTAGCTTGAACGTTGCTAAAGAAATTGCTCAGCTCCTCATTGCCATGCTGAATATGTCTGCTTGATTCAGAAAGCACTTATTACGGTAGGAAATGCCAGACCTGTCATTTCAATACTACAGTCGGACTGTGAATGTGGGCAGTGCATGTCTTTTGTTAAGCCTTAGGTCCATCTTCATTTAGACCCCCTTTCCAGGTAGCTGTGGGTGCTCAGGTCTTTTTAAGGTGTAAGCTTTCCCTGTCTCAGAGGAAGGGAATGGTAATTCCTTGGGGCTCCCATTGGAAAATGAAGAAATCACCAAGAGAAGGAAAAATGTCAATAAGACACTTGAAGCAGCACATTTCCAGGCAATCATGCTACTTTTAGTGTGTTAAAGTCAGTTGGCCTTTGGACAAATGCCTCGTCATAACACCACCCGAGGTGTGTGATAATCGCCAAGAAATGCTCTACCTGTCATGTCTTATTGCTTAAATATTTATGCTTATGACATTTGATTCCTACACTCTATATGTCATCAGAATGTTTCACTCACAGTAGATATGTCATCACCCACCAGGAACAGCTGACACTAAGGATTAGAACACTTTCAAATTAAAAATCCCTAAACAAAGAAATGACATGCTAGTAATTGTCTAGGGTAGTATAAATCAAATATATGATGATATGAACTAATAGATTTATTACATTAAGCTGACCCAGCCATTTAATTTGATGATTCCTGTGCCTTGCTTAACTCTGTGAGGAAAGCAGAAAAAGAATAGGACTTGTATTAATGGTACTTCTTATTTTGATGAAGGTCATGGTGTATTTCCTCTCAGTACCACCCTGTGGAGTCAATAAGGAAGAGTAGGTGTTCTGTGGCAGAAATTGCTAGAAAGAACCAAGTGTACAAAATGAAGTCCTCATGCCAAGTAGTTCCTGTCTAGAAAGATTGTTTAAAAATGTTCCCAGTGCTTCCAGTACAATGCTGGGTGATCTTCAGTAGGAGATCAGTTGCTAATAGCCAACAGATTTCCAGCTACTTCATACAGGGCAAAACCAAACTTCTCAGGTAGAGGAGCTGGTGCTCCTGCCCCTAGCCCACCTTTCCCTGCTGTGGGCCAGGCAGAGGAGACGCCCAACCCCCCGGCCTCCAACTGTGACCCGGGAGCAATCCTGCCTCCAGGTGATGTCTAGAAGCCCTCGGCTGCACAGAGACGGAGCAGAGGTGCTCATCTCTCAGCACCACTAGCAGCTGCTCTTGGTCTCTGCTGAGGCAACCATGGTGGGACAGGCACAGCCATTCCACAGCTTAGGTATGGATCCATGGGCTGCCAGCTGGATCACCCTAGTGCCAGATGTTTTTAATTGGATTTAAAAGCTGTAATGCTGATATTTCCTAATAAGCCACTGTATATGAATGCTGTTGCCCTTCACTGAATGGAGTCAAAGCTGGTCAGTTATGTGTTTGAAGGCAGGGCTACTGCTGGCATCAGGAGGCTCTCTTTAGACCAAGTGTCCATGAAAACTAAGGTCTCACCTCTCTCGTTAGTGTCACCAGGGTGTGCACTGTAGCTGCAACAACTAAGTCCCTGATTGTACCCAGACATATTTGTTTAGGGTCTTTTTCTCTCTAGCACCCATCAGTATTGAATCTAAATAATGACATAGACACAAGTGGGACAAAGTGTAAGCTCATGCTACGTGTGAAAACACACAAATTGAAACACACACATGGATGAGTTGGAGTGAAGATGCATAATTTCCATTTTAACTGTACTCCCCTCCCATTTTTAGTCCAGTTAAAATAAAAATTATTAATCAAAACTTTAACTGCTAGTAAAAGACAAAACCAAATAGGTCTAGTATTTTGGTACTTGAAGAATGTTATAAGTTAATGGCTGTAGACCCATTTGTAGCATTCTTCAAGCAGAATTCCCCTCTCAGAGCTGTGTGGTGGAACTTGGCCTGAGACAATGTGCTCTGACTATGTATGTATAATGCCCTTTGATATTAACAGGGGAATCCAGAACATTGGATTTGCTCTATGGCCCTAAGTGAAGGATTCTTCCTTTTGTGTCAGAGTAGCATGTATCAGCACTTTCACTCATGGATTCTGTACATCTCCCTCAAACCAGCCCAAATAAAGCAAGCACCATGTGATCTGTCCTGGCACTGGCTCAGCAGGGTGGCATTGAACAGCTATATATATCTGGCACAATGTGGCTTACACACTGCGTGTGGATTTGAACGTACTAGATGGCTCACCCAGAGTGGCCCTGCACACCCACAAAAGACGGTCAGTTGTCCACAGCTACTAGCGACAGTGGGAGCAATTGCCTTCCATATCTGCCGCTGTGCACGTGTCACTCCCGCTTATAAAGTTATCAAATGTTATGCCCTTCTCTTTAATAAAGGGGTTATCTGAGGGGAGGGAGGGGACGTTGTTTTGGCTGGAATTTCACAAGGCACAGGTGGTACAACCAGCTGCAAGATCTTTAGTTCTTGTTGGCTGTACACCAGCTCTTGGTCTTTTCATAGTTCTTTCACTGGTAGTGAAGGAGGAGGAGTGGCAGGAAGGGACAGTGGGCCCTTGATGATGTTGTTCAGCATCAGCAGCTGTCTCAGGTTGGCATTAGGCTCTGGAACAGTTCCTCAGGAGGTGTTTATGCTGAACCGTTCCCTGGTGACACTGGACGCAATAGCAGAAATGGTAATGCAGCGAAATGTTTATTGAAAAGAATCCATGCAAAAGTCTGCCCCATCTCTGAATTTCCCCATGCAAACCCATCTTTTACTTTGTAAGCTGCCTAGGGTTGTACAACAAACAAATAAAAGATACCTCTCCATAGAAAAGGATAGAATCTTCCACCATTACTTTCCCTGACTGTTAGCTGTCAAAATGGACGCAGCACCCAAGCATATGCCTCTAATTAACCAATTATTTCTGAGTCTGCTGAGTGGAAATTGCTGGAGATAAGGAGCCAGATCTTGGGTTTACACAAGATGGAGTGTTCCTGAGAGAAAAGAGGCAAAACCCAAATAGTGTCGGGGTGTGGAATTAGAAAGAAAGAAAACTTCCACAAGCAGGGAAAACAGTTTGGGGAGAAAAAGAGTTTGGGGGAGAACGAGGAGGAAGCAGGCAGGGCAGTTGCTTCTGCAGAAAGCTAGGGGTTTTCTGAATGGTACAAGAATTTTGTGGGGAGATAAGATTAAAAAGTTGAATGTAAACAACGTTGGGACTATTTTTTTCAGACTGCTATATTCTACCCTACTTCATCTCTCAAAAGGAGATCACAGAAGCTTGACTTTGATGGCAGAATATCTTGAGAAGTTGTTTGTATTGGAAACCCTGCTAGATTTCTCGCTCTGTTAGTGTGTATATGTGTATGCTCTCAGAGGGCTCCTTGGAAAAGTTTCTTTGAACTTCCATAACACTTTTTGATGATAGAAGTATGAATTGTAAGGGACCTCTGGAGGTCATCTAGTTCAGCCTCCTGCTCAGTGCACAGCTATTACTAACTGGCCAGATAATGTCAGCTCTGGTTTTTTTCTCAGTGAGTCTTGAAAGCCTCCATGAACAGAGATATCAGCTTCTGGGTAACCCGGTCCTGCATAGCTCCTCTAGTGCATAAGTTTTCCCTAATGTCTATTCTGAATCTCCTGAGGCACAGCTCATTTTTATTGCTCCTTGTTTTGCTGTCTGCCACTACCAAGAAGAGCAGCTTGGTTGTCTTTGTGACTTCCCTTCAAATATTGACTAGAGACCTCCTTTCCCAGCCTCCTCTTCACCTTCTTAAATAAGTGCAGTTTCTTCAATCTTTCCTCGACATTCATGTGCTTTAGCCCTTGGTAGCCTTCTGCTGGGACCTCTCCAGTTTCTCAATATCCTCTTTGACTTCCAAGGTTTCAAAACCTGAGGTGGTATTCCAGATGTAACTGAATAGAGGGGGGTGAAAACTTCCCTTGCTCTGCTGGTTGTGCTCTTAACAGAGCACGGCATGGGCTTTGCTTTATTCTCCCTTGGAAAGGGGTAGATCTAACTGGACAGTGCTTTGACTTCTTGTCATGGACACACTGGAGAAGACCACCAGGTGCGAGACTCAGAACTAACAAAGAACGGATTTGGGAAACGCAGTTTAGATTATCTCATTCTGATTTTCTGAAGTGAAGGAGGTGTTTGGGTAAGTTGTCCCGTGGGCAAGCAAAATGCAAGTGCCCGCTAACAAAGTGAAACATGCCCAAGTCACCTCGAGACTTCAGAAGATACTGCCCCAGTTTCACCTCAGTCAGCTTTCTTTTTTCTCCTCTTGTATGCATAGTGTGTTGTAGAAAGCAGTATAAGAGCATTTATTCAAATCCAGCAAAAATCAAGCTCCTCTTTTTCCACTAAAACAGGTTTAGATTTGTACCCTGCAAACTGATACAAAAAGCCTTCCTTCTCCACACAAGAAAAGCCCATCTCTGGAAACATTTAATATACAGAATGTGTGAATAAAAAGAGGGGATGTAACATTTGTGAGATCCAGAAGCTTGTGACAGCCATTCGGAGAACGAAGCACATGTATTATGACAAAATCACAAACTGCTGGCTTGGCAGATACCCTGGGAACAGGCGGGGAAGGTGATAGCTGCTTGAAAGTCAGAGAAAGGATCAATATTGAACAAATCAAAACAAATATGTGATAGGTTCTGAGAATGATATAAAAATTAAATACCAAGGAATTTGAGGCATGAGAATATCCAATTACTGGGCTAGTGCTAAAGTCACTGTCATACTGAGGAAAGGGAGAGGGCAGAATGAAATTACTGAAGGGGTAATAGCTGGTAGTAGTCTTAACGTTTATACAGACAGCCTGTCTCAATATACTTAGTGCAGGAAGATACTTACTACTGCTTGTATTTTATGGATGGAGAAGTTGAGGCACAGACCACAGGTCTCTTATTCCTCCTGATCCTCCACTGGAGTTCACTGCCTGTTCCCCTTTCCCTTTGCTATCCATGCCTCTCCCAGCATTTCATTCTTGAGTGATTTAACCCTGGATTTTACTTTGTTTTTGGTGTTGCAGTGCCCAGCAAAGGAAATGGCCACTTAGTCGTAGAGGGACAAGCTTCTTTGTGGAGAGAATATTCAAACCTAAAGCAATGCAAGAGGAGTAAGGCCTCTGATACTGGTGGAAGGATGGGATTTTCCTGCTTAGCAGCACTTTCCATTTAGAAAACACCTTTTTACTGTGCATTTTTCTCCCAAATCTGCCTGCTTGCATTAATTTTGTACATTCTCAGGTGTTTTCCCGTTTTTTTTAGATTTTGTTTCTCTTTCCCTTTAAATGAAAGCACTGAGATAGAAGGAGTCATTATCACAAGCTTAATGGTATATGGGCTTTGTGCTGGCTATCCACATGGAGGGAATTTCACCCTAGAAAGTTTTCCACTGGAGACAGGCTAAGCTTCCAGGGAAGAAATTCCTGGAGCAAGCAGCCTCTTGTTTCCTTGTTCTGAAGTCAGTTCAGGACACTGAAGGCGATACCTGTGGCAGTATTTGTTAGCATTTCTTATTTGTCTCATAACTGTGTTTAGTGAGCTAGCTGCCATGTAGCCATAGATAAAGAGAGCACTGCTGTTCCAGGGAGTCTCAAATTGCAACCCCATACCTACATCTCCTGTCACCTTTCAATGCTGTGACTTATTTACATGAGAAATGTGTGACCATAAGACTGAGATTTTAGAAAATATTGTCTGTAATAAAGAAATGAATCCCATATCTTTCCGAACTTTCTTCACCTACATTTTTCTTCTTCTTCATTTTTTGTCTCAGAAACAAGACATGCTGAATGGTATATGCTGATTTATGTTCCTTTAATACAAGAAATACCAGCCAACCTAGCAGAATGTATGGATTTTCTTTTATCCTTAACTGAGCACATAATATGTTAGCAAAATGAACATATACCATCCCCAACCTACTGAATTTCTCTCATATTTTTCAAATAACTTTACCTCTCTCTTTCTGTAGTTCACTGAAATAACATCTTGCCTTAGCTTATTTGTAAGGCTATCCGTGCTATCATATTATTGCAAATTCTACAGATAAAGATGAGGAGAAAGTGAAGGAATTGAAGGAATGGATGCAAGAGTAATGTTTATGAAGTGCACCGAGATAGCTTTCGATGGAAGATGCTGTAAAAGCGCAAAGCTCCATTATTATTGTTATTATTACTTTATTATAGGTGGTTACCACACAGATCTATGACTGGATGAATTAAACTCAAATAAAAGCAAGGACTCATTTCAGCTATTCCTTACTTAATCCTATAAACAGTCAATTGATATCTTAATATATATTGCTGCTGCTCCTGGCCAGGAAGTCACGGGAGGAGATAAGGTATTATTGGTTTTATCTGCTGTATGTCTTACATAGAGGGCAAATCCAGTTTCTCATTTGTGTGGAAAAATCTTGGCATTTAACTGGGGTCCTCTGATCTTGAAGCTTGAATTTTGTGTTGGAATGCATCAATATATGGAAATTTGGGACTCGGATATAGAAAAAAAGTGGCTCTAGCTTAACTCTAAGTAGGCAGGGAATTGCCCTTTGTTTTCAAGTGGAATCTACTTAAGTATTTTTCCAGGTGGGGAAAACAGTCTCTGACTAATATGGACCTTGTTTCTGTGCTAAACTGGTGTATGAGGTAGCTCTGATTGCTGCAGATCTTGGAGGCAGGTACATGAGCAGCAGGCTTAACCTGCTGCTACCATAAGCAGACTGAAACCTCACTTGATAGAAATTGATATAACACTACTAATGTCATAGTCTTTTCTGCTGACCCTAGTCTTTCAGTCCAGAGCACCAAAAATATCCCAAGCCATACCCCAACACCTCCAACAGTAGTGAGATAAACCCCACAACTGACAGCACTGCAAGTCACATCAGCTGAGGGTCTGATTTAAAAGTATTAGAAGACCTGTGGATATCTGCTAAATGGTATGAACATAGTCTAATTTGTCTTTCTCCAGGCAGCTGGAGTGTTATAAGTATCACCACCTTTTACCCTCTCTAGAGCTGGTAACAACTGTTCACCCAGGGACTCCCTGTTTCTTTACTTGCAGAAAACCCTCTAGATTTGTAAACCTCTAGAAGTGTTCCTCGATGCAATCCTTTGGACTTAGGCCTATTTCTCCTGCCTATTTTCCTCCTTAGGCCTATTTTTCTACTGCTGCACTGCACTGGTGTAAATTTGCTTTTAGTCTGGATTTACATGCCTGTGCCTTGCAGGGATGGAGGGCTACATCCTCAGAGGAAAGCAGCTGAGAGCATCTCAGTACAGCCTTCTGCAGTTAACAAAACCAAGTGGTTGTTAAATAGTAAAAGAATCAATAAGGGGAGAGCAATGCTTCAGGACTGGGGTTTTTTTATGTTTGAAAATGAATTTTAGTTAATTAAAAGTGAAGAGAAAACCAAATAAACCAGAAAAAGTCTTGCCAATTTAGCAAGCGTTTCTCACCTTGGAGGAGAGCAGGTCTTCCTGCTCAGCCGGCTGAGGTCTCTGCCCCACGTCTCAGAGAGCCAGTCTGTGGTGCCTACTGAATCTCTCTCTCCTCCTCTTCTTCCTCTTTGCCCTGCATCACCCCAGGGCCTGAGTTCTGCTGGGTCCAGCAAGGACTAGCAGGAGGAGGCACCCCTCCTTCTGTTGTCAAGCAGAAGATGTTTGGGACTGCAATCCTGTGTTCTCCTGTGCCTGCTGTGGGATGGTGCAGGTTTTGGGGGTGTTGAAGGGGGAAGTTTGGGCCCTTCTTCATGGTTCAGACAGTGGAGTTTATGGGGTCCTGCAGGAACCTGAAAGGTTGATCCCAAAGGCTGGGGGAGGAGTCCAGAGTTTGCTTCTGTGCTTTGCAGGAGTTTCTCCAGCTGAGTCAACCAATTTTGTGTTTTCTTGCAGAATTCGACTGCTGACTGGACCTTTATTAGCATGTTAAGGCATTTATGACGCAGAACAAAAGCCTGGGATGGAGGCCAGTAGGTGTACCCCTGAATATCATATGCCTGACTGTGGGTAAGTTGTACCAGATCAGAACACTGCCCTCTTCTCTCCTTGAGCCCTCTATGCGTTGCTTACATTTTGGGGTGTATAAAAATATCCGTACCCTAACTTCTTTTCACATCCCTTTCAAAACAAACCCATTTGAATCAGACCATTGCAACAACAAAACCCAACTAGGAGCAACAGAAAAAAAAGCACCACCACCCCCCACCTCCAAACCATTATCTTTTGCCATCAACTAAAAACCAGCAGCTTCACTTGATTTCATTTTTGGTAATAACAACAACAGAAATTTGCATCTGGGCCGACAATGTGTATAGTGAGTGTTAGCCCAGTGTGATTTCAAATTGGCAAGTTATAGCAAGCCTCTGGAAAACCAGGATTTACAAGGGAAATGCTGACAAACCCTTAACTACAGTGGCACTTGCTCTATACTATGTAAGACATAAAATAGTGAAATGGAACATAAGTCTCTCCTAATTATTGATAATATTTGGGGGCTGCCTTGTGCTAAAACACTCATCTTCATCTTTCATTTCAGATAATTTTTTGCTCACTCAAAGCAAATTTTGTTCTAAGCCACCTATCTTTAAAAAAATGCTGGTAATCACTGTCAAAAAAGCAGCATACTGCATGTGATTTTTGGGACGGCTATGTATAATAAGAAGAATTTCAAGGCTGTGTGGACTTGCATGACACCATATTATTGCATGAGCAAAAAACCAATACTGAATGGTAATAACCATTTGTCAGAGGCGGCACGGAGGATTATATTATAACCCTTTGTGTGTGTGTGTGTGTGTGTTTGTGTGTATCCTATATAAAGCAATCAGACACCTTCCAATTTCCAAACACCTGATAATGTTAAAGTTTATTTTATCACAGCCAAGGTTATATTTTCTTTCAACTTCATCGTGACCCTTGGAGGAAGAGGAATAATGGATCGGGAACCTATTATAGCTATTCTGTGTTAAACAGCCAAGTAAAGGGCAAATATAGTTCTGTAGTGGAATCAATCACTGAACCCATCAGTGAGAATGACCCTCCTGGCCCCCACCTTCTTCCCTGTGCCTAAGAATTTGCCATATTCAATCTTTAGGCTCTGAACCCAAATGCCCTTTGAAAGTGAATTTATGATCACTTCATCACACTGTCTATTAGCTCACTTTCTAACAAATAGGATTGAGAAATATATGGCAGGATGTGCAACGGCACATTTCCAACTAATGGTTAAAATGTCAGGGCGATAATGTACAAGTGCGTCTGCCCTCAAACACAAAATCAAACGCAGCTTTACAAGGGCTGTCGCCATTCCACTTTAGTTAAAGACTTGCAAGCTTCCTTCTTCCCCTTTGCAGGGCTGCAGTTTGGAAGCTGCTGCATCTCATCAGGGCTCGGTTTGCCAGTGCTGTACTGTACTTCATTAGGCAGCTCTATTTAATGGTTTCAACAAAAGCCATCATTTTAGCCCAACTGCCTTGACTAAATTAAAATTTCCAATCTCTGTTTTAGTGTTCTGCAACTGATGTATACATAAGCAAAACTGGTCAACATCTGCCAGGGGGTTGGCCAAAAGTTCTGTAAAGATGTACTTCACATTTCTGAAGCATGTGCAAAGTAACAACGTACTTATCCTCCTGAGGGCTCTCATGATTTTACTTCACCATTTGTTCAGACACACTTTAGCAGCATATAAGCCATACAGTTGATTCTCCCCTTGGTTGCAGTTTTATCTGTAGTGTCATTTTGAGTAATTGGGGTATGGTAGCTGATCAACTTTCAGGTTTCTCATTGGCAGAAAGGGACTGTATTGGCACCAAGAAAGAATATGATGGGTCCTCTCGGTGCCTGAGCAAGTGTCCCTCTTTTGCACTTGGCTACCCAAGGCCATTAGAAAATAAGCTTAATAAAGCAACTCAGTGTATACATCTTAACTATTCCCAGCCAAGGGGATGCAGCTATAGAAGAAATATTTTAAACCAATATGAAAGATGGTAAATGTACATATTTAGTCAGTGATCTGTGAAAGTTTTTGAATTAGTTTTTAAAGCTTTGTTAAGACCAGAACGCACAGATGTTGAAAACAAGTTCAGATGTAGCGACAGATGGTATTTGATTATGAAGCAGACTGTTCATATAATACAAAGATGCTGCTTCTGCCATACACAAGTAACTGCAGAGAGTGCAGTAGAAATTTTGGAAGGCAGAGCAGTTCAAGAGGTTCTTTGTGCAGCAATAACTTTCACGTTTTTCCAGCAGTGCTAGAATTGGGATAATTTTCTTTCTTTTGCAGTCAACACCCTCACTGCCCCCCCTCACCCCCACCCCCCTGCCATTTTCTCCCCTGTTGTATAGCTATCTTGCACTTTTTTGAGCCTCTTTTCAGGTCATTTGAAATCAGATTAAGGATGAACACACTTCATTTATATTTACGGAAGAACAAAGTTCCTTCAGGTTAATAATAACAATAATAGTTATTATATATTACTGATAAAATCTATAAAAAAAAAAAAAAAGGACGAGTACCATGTTTTGGACAAATCCTGAATTTTGCAAGTGATACAACACTATATCCAGACTCACAGGGCAGTTGTACAGGTCTTTCTCTGGGGATGTCGTATGTGTCTATTTTGCTGGGGTTGCTGCCACGTTTACCTCATCAAAACCACAGTCACCCCCTTTCTACTTCCCTCCTCCAAAGAGACATGAGAATGGTGCTGGAATTTGGAAGTACCAGGAGGGAGCTGGACAAAGGGGAGGGGTGCCTGCCGCTGGGCACCGGCTTCACCCCACTGCTGAGAAAGTTTCCAGCTGCAGTGGGGAGTCCAGACCCCTGCTGCCACTGCCATCCTCCGGCACCCCCCAGCCCCCACTTGGCCCACAGGCTGCAGACCCCAGTACCTTTGTCTAGAGTGAGGAGCAGCTTATGTGGCCTCAGGCAGTGCCCATCTGCCAGGCCCTTTGCACAGGGTCATTCCTGGCGGAGCCGGGTTTGCCCCCTTGCCCCACCATGGCACCCCCTGACCTGCTCTTTTCCCAGCACAGCCCCGGCTGCCCTGAACCAGCTGTGGCCCTGGTGAAGGTCTGCTGAATACTCTGGAAATTTCTGGAAGGGCAGAAACACCATTTAAGTAGCAGGCCCTTCCTGATGGTGTGCACCAGCACCGAGGAGGGAGCGACTTGGGTTGTGGGCAGGAGGAAATCCTTGCCATGGGTGGACTTTTCCAATTTCTCTGTGGTTCCCCACATTCTGCGAAAGCAAATGGCCAGGTAAACAGTATTTTAACATATCAAATCTGGTCACTTGCAAGGATGCAAAAGGATGCCAGAAAGCAAGGTTTCTGCTAGGAAATAAAACAGGAATGGAAGCAGCATGTCTATTTTGCAATACAAACCGGGGGCTTTTCGAGGGCTGCACAGGAAGCCGTTGCTGGGGCTGTTAACGAGTAACGGTGAGTGTTAATGAGTAACGCAGAAGGCTGGCAGCAGTCTGGCACCTGGGCCGAGGAGGGCTGGAGGAGCGGGTGCTCTTCCTGCCTCTGCAGTGAGCAGGTGGGGATCTTGGGGAGGAGGTGCCGCTGTCCCGCACCTCTGTTTCACTACCTATAAAATGGGGGCACGCAGCCAGTGGCGTGAAAAGTTTGAGCTCAGCCTTTTGAAAGCGCTCAAGGTTTTTCCCTCTGGCACTCAGTGTGTGGTGGAGCTCCTCACCTGATGTCTAGGTTTCACCAAAAGTTGGAAAGTCATAACGCATAGGTTCGTGTAAGAAAGCAGTGAATTTCTTTTTATATTCTGCTGCTTCTAAACAAGCACATTTTGTTAGGAAAGATTTGAAATACACCCCTTGACCTGAGCGTCCTTCTACTTCCAGGCTGTTTGCAATGTAAGGTGAGCTCAGGGTGCACATTTTTCAAATAAGCCTTTAAAGCAGTGTAAACCTCAGCCTCGTGGGCTGTTTGAGATCTACCCCTAACTGTTCTGCAGCTTGCTTAAGTATGCCAACTATTGCTGTGCATGGGGGCGTGCAAGTCTCCAGTCTGAATGGCCGATGTCCAGCCCAAGTCAGGCAGCCATACAGACCCTGGGATGGATGTGTTATCAGACCCTTGGGTTGATTACTGAGAAATTGTAAAAATAATATAAAAAAAAAAAAAAATCTGAAGTGCCTCCACTTCAGAGAAATCTGGGCTGACTGGAGCATCATCTCTTCCTTTAAAAGCTCTGACCAAATTATTGAGCTGATAAGCGATTCCCCTTGGTTTTACATGTGCTGGCATGAATTATCCTTGAGTGCTGCATATTAGGGTTGTTTTGTACTAAAAGGTGTTAAACACTTGTAATAAATATTTTTCCTTATTTCCCCTAGGACACAGTTCCATCTCTGGTTGGTGAAGCATAAAAAAGAGCTGTCATGCCCAGTTTTAATAGGCAATAGGATTTCAAGCCCCCAGAGTTGTTTCACAGTCTGGCAGTGGCCATAATGAAACTGGCCACTGTTGCCACAAGACTTTTTCCTCTCATGCGTTCTCCCCTGTTACCTCCCACAGCTGCTTGACTGGCAGGTCTCTTGCAAACTGCAAACATATTTACATTGGAGCCGGTAGTATTTCTTTAGCTATCAGTGCCATCTTTCTCTTTTTTTTTTTTTTTTTTTTTTGTTTTCTTTCCTTTGCCTAGCTAGAGACTCAACCTTAAGTCTAATTTTAAAGAATAAAATTAAACTGTGCATGCAATTAACTGCCTTTGAGCGCGAACAGCAGTTCATTTTCATGTGTTTTGTTGTGAAGCAAAGAGCTTGTTTGTTTGTTTGTTTTTTCACACTGATTCCCAAATAAATGGGAAAGTACCACCATTCACTCGCCTAGGATTTATTCATGAAAATGCAATCACAGTCTCCCAGACTCTGGGCAGAGCGAAGTGGGGGGGGTCCTTTCTCTGCATGAGAGTCGGTGTCTCACTCTGCTCTGCAGCTCTGTAAAGAGCCAGGCTAACCGAAGCCAACAAGAATTCGAGTGTCTAAAAAAAATTTAATATGTAAATAAAAGATACCTCTTTCACCTCTTTGAGGTACAGGTATGTTAGTGATACGAATAAGCTGTACAGAAAAATGAGCATTGTAGCAAATGATGGATTTTCTGCACCTACCAATCGATCAGGCTTTAATAGGCAGCTTCTCCAAACGTCGCTGCCCGCTGAAAAGCTGGGAGAACAGGCAGGCCTTGCAATGCGCCCGGAGGGTCAGAGACTTGGACCATGCACGGAAACAACCTTCCCACCCCCCACCCCTTTTTATCTAGCAGTTCTGCCACCACCACAGGAGCCCTCCATCCCCGTTCAGCAATAAGCTTTAGCAAAGATTTATTTTCTGTATTGTGTTCTTAAAATAAATGCCATGCCATATTTTTAAAACTGAATCAGATGAGTCTGTTTGGGGAAACACTGTAACCCATTGCAAAGAGCGACGGACTTATTTGCCATTATTTCCTAAATGCAGTCAGTTGTATGCTGCAACTCACCCGTCAGTTCCCTTTCCCTCCTAACAAAGAGGGAAGACTGGATCAGAAGGGATCATCTCCATAGAAATTGTGTTGGCACATCCTAGACTGGGCATAAATAAGGGTACAGACCAAGAAAACGAGAGCGATTAACTCTTTCAGGCTCTCAAATCACAAAATGCAGTCTTCTACATTCGGCTTCTCAGAAATGTGACGTGTGAGAGACCCCAGTTCCTCGTGATGGTCTCAGTGACATAAAATTGCTCTATTTGCCTTGGTCAGGGATGAGGCATGTCTTCCTTATGATTTTTAAGCCCAAACGTAGTATCTTCCTTATTGTAAAAATTCCAGGTATTAGGGGAACTGAGGATTTCCAAGCACAGATGGCCAGATCTGTAGAATTTGGATGATTTCAGGGTGCTTGAAGCCTGGGAAAGTTGATTTGGCCCTCTGCAATGACAGAGACTACTTGCCAAGTTCCAGTCTAGCTCTGAACTCCTGCAGTATTCTGAGATGCCAATAGCAAGGATTTCTTATTTAGAGATCCATGTGCTTTCCATGTAAAATGGCAAATAGTGTCTTGTATTTCACAGAACTTGTATATTTGAGAGAAAAACTGATCAGGGGACAGAGCAAACTAGCAATTACCCTTGCAGCTTGTATCCTTTGGTCCATTAACTGGGCACCTGAGGCTGATCTCCCTCTCCTTCATCTAGTTAAGCCTTGATAGCCAACACAATAATGAGCCCTCCCATGTAATCTGTAGATGCCTCTGTAACCCTTTGCTAGGACATGCTTAACCAGCTGCTTGGTTTTAGTCTCCTCACCCTCTCTTTGGCTTCCCTCTGACAAGGAAAGCATTTTCATGGTTTCCCAGCAGCTCCCTCCTGGGATGCCAGTGCTTGCTCTGAACCAAGATTGGCAGAGGACCTCCTCAAGGCTGGAGGCTTCCTGGAGCGGCTGGGCCAGGGACCTTGACACACTCCTCATTTCAGACACTGCAGTCTGCCCTGTTCACCATGCCATGGTCTCAGCAACCTCCTGAATACATGGACAATTAGTAAGTGCTGTGGTGCAGCCAGTTCCTTGAGAAATGACCTGATTGTCAGATATTTTGACCTGAAAATGCTTCTAGTATGTTCGTTTGGTAATCTGAATAGAGGTGAACTAGGAGAGGCAATTTGTTTCCAGTAAAAACAGAGAACTTACACCTAAATGATTATTAGTTACATAGATGTAACTTCATGACCTCCCACAGACCTCCTTTACACCTGGTGTTGATGTGGCCCAGCAAATGCAACTCCAGTTGTATAAAAAGACATGGAGTTTTAATTGCTGTTGCAGATATGAAATTTTTATTTGGTTGCTACAGTGTAGCTAAAGCTGGATTCAGGCTCCAGCTCAGCTCTACAGTGTCTTGAGGCTGAATCAGGGAAGATTCTGAAAATAAATGACCTCAGATGAAAACATATTTTTAACATGTTCCTTCTTGAAAATCAGAAAATTCTTGCACGATTTTGTGATCCAAATAAGCTACCATCTTACTGCCATCTGCACCAATTCTAAGCCAAAAAGAGACCATTCATATCTGAAATGCAGACAATAATGTAAATCAAAGTTTCACTCAACCTCAAAATTTTAAGATACGCATGGAACAGCAGAAATAGGGAAGGATTAGATAAAAACAATGAACAAATGAGACCTGCATTCTGAGGAAATGTATAAGAACAGATCAGTTATATATAATGCTAATGATTATAGAGCTTGAAAAGGAAGTGATCCAAGAAAGAGTGATGGATTGTTACCACTAACAAGGGCAAATTGATAACAGGAACAAATGTGAAATATATCAAAACAAGCATTATTCTACATTCACCTGACTTGTGGAACTCCCTGTTGCAGGACACCAGCGTGGCACGTATATCCAGGAAATGATTAAACATCATAAATAAAAGTACTTTCTAGCTCAGGTTGGCTACATTTAATTTAAAGGGCTGTCTATGCCTCAGACATAACATGTGTCTTGCAGGGAGTTATTCCTTGTCTGATAGACTGTTGCAAAATAACATTCATTATCTTAACCGGTGCTGGAGGTAGGACACCGGATTAGATAAATCATTATATCCATTTTGCAAGAGGGCTGGCAGTTTCATTAATAAATAATTTGAACTAAGGGGAAAAGAAAACCTTCAGAGGACTACAGTGTTAGGCACAGCCTGGCTGCAGCAGAGAGGTTCAGTGGTTCACCTCTTGATACGGGCAACATAAACTTTTGGAAATAAATATAAACAATGGCAATGAGCTTGTAATTTATATTTTATTTTGCACAAGCTTGCATATATACTGCACATACATTCAGTTTAGAGAAGATGGAAGGCACACAAGGCAATTGAACTACTGTATCCTTTAAGTGGTACAAAGCAAAAAGGTAAAAGTCTGGAGAGTATACAAAAGCTTTAAACACACAAAATAAAATCCACCCCCCCCCCCCAAACATTTTTCCTGTGTTTATCTTAAATTTAGTAGCTGCCAAGCTAGAATTGTAACTTTTTTCAATCAATTGTCTACTGCACCTTTTTTTCCAAACGGACAGGGGAGTCTTATTGTTTTATCTTGTCATCAATTAATATTACAGTACATCCTTGGTAATACAAAATTGTACACCTTCATCAAATAAATTAGGATAAATTAAACCAATAAATTATGCAAAGTCTTCAGAACAATAGACAACAACAAAAAAATCCACAGTTGAAATTGCCTCTAGCTAAAAAATAAAATAAAAAAAAATCAAAAATTGACTTTATCAGTTCAGTTATTGTACTATCTTCAAATTAAAGGGTCTTTATTACAAAAAAAGAGCTTAATAATGCTATTTACAACATATTGCTAAATAATATAAAGGCAGTGTTTTGTCACTTTTGTAACTATATACACATGAGTAATGGCTGGGACAATATCAGTTTAAACCTTAACCTTTGACTCTTCTGGGCAGCATTAAAACCAACCTAAAGAGGCTTTTTTTTTCCTTCTTTTTTAGTTTCTGACTCTTACACGTTATATGGTAATGAGATGGTTATTGTGTTTGTCTAATATCTCACTCGAGTGGTACAATTAATGCAGAAAGGATGGATTTTAGAGAAAAATGTTTCTTCTAGATTTGTTTCTACATATCCCAGTATATTTGTGCATTTGGAAGGTGGCTGCTTCGGGAGAGAGGTGACTGTGGCTCAGATGAAAAGACTAAATAAAGTCATAGTGCCACCACCTTTCATACACTAAAAAGGATATTCCTAAGAAGATACAAAGGTTAAATACCAGTTTTCATCCCAGCTCTAAATATGAGCATTTTTAGCTTCAGTTTATAGATGGTTTACAACCAACAGTTCTACAGAAAACAAAATTGCATTTCCTTCAACAGAACATTTAAGTGCAATACAGTAACTGCTTACTCATATAAACCAGTTACATTCCTTAAGGGGAGCTTTTTGAAAACAATGCGTATTGGAATTTTCAAACACATAGTTGGTACCAGAAGGAAACATTTGCACTATTAACACCAATGATTGCTATATAATACACATGGCAAATATAGTTTTTGCTTTCACTTCTCATGTACAGTGCTCATTTTGGGGGTTTTGTAAACCACTTTCCATTTTTTATATATATATATATATATATCTTTCTGTATATATATATATGTATAAACTTTCAATGCTGCTGGTGAAAATCCTATCTTTAAAGCCACAAAATCTTCACCTTTATTTCTTAATTAATATTAACCTGTGGAAAAAAACATTTTTCTATTAACTGACTTCATATACATAGAAAAAAATTCTGCAATTTTACAGAAACTGTATTACCCATTCCCTTGACATCTGATGAAAGAGACTTAACTTTTAAAAGTAGAGCTGGATTTTCAAGAATGCTTTCAACTATCTATACAGTTACTGTAGTGTTTCTTATAAATCCAACAGATGTTTTCAGAATGTAGTTATTAAAATCTTATGTCTTTATGCAAGAACAGCCGTAAGGTTGAATATTTACATTGCTTTATAAAAGTTCCCCTCGATTTTCAATGTTCACCCACATACCTGGTACAGTAACAAAGATTCTGCAAACTTAAAACACTTTAATTAAATAATACTCAGAGGCACAAAGCAAACCTCAGGAATACATGGGTGAACACTTTCTTAAATAATTACTACATTCTAACATCTTCCACGTGTTTACCATTAAATGTGAAACGTTCCCATTAAACAACCAGAGATACAGTAAGAATTAAATGTTTTGTAGTTTCAAATAGAACATTCTTTTCACAAAACATAACAAATGTCTAAAATAGGTTCTTAATCTAGATAGGAAAAAGGTAAGCTTTTCACTTCATACGCATATTTTGTGTGTGTGTTCCTGTGTATATATACATACATACATACACCCACACATTTTGTCTCTGTGTGACTACATATGTATATGTATATGCACGTATGTCACGTATGAAATATTGCTTCTATACTACTTTTCATCAGGCTAAGAAAACACAAGATTTGCACCACAGTTACAAAAAATTGGCTTCTACAAGAATTTTCAAAACTTGAATGCTGCTCAAACAATTGAGAAAAAATAATTTGCGTTATCAAACTGTTCTAAAAATTCTCTTCTTCAAAAACGTATTCTCCTGCTTTGTTTTTTTTTTTTTTTTAATTTTTAAAAAGACACAAAATATGCATAGCTATCAACATTATGTCAAACAGCCGGAAAGGAAAAAAAAAAAAAAATCAGTGTTTATTGCAGCTGTAGTAATTGAAAAATAAAGTTTAAAAGATGAAAACTGTAAGCCACAGAAGGCACAAGAACAATTGTACTTGTGGGGGAAAAACTGGTATTTTGAAGGATTTTTTTTATCCTTCCGCTGGTGCATTTAAGGTCTAGGCACAGACTATAACCTCAAGTTTATATGCAGAAATAAATCTGAATTTGCATTAAATGAATGGCAACATGGGGTTTCTACATGGATTCTGAAATTCTTTCCCTATGTAAACTTTTCATTACAATAAAAGTAGCCTCCTGCCTTTTCGCCATTTTTAGTGAAATAACATTGAGATCATTTGAAAGAAACTGCTTTCTACTTACAATTTAGTAGGAGCTATGCCATGTATTTATAATCCTAGGTGTATTGGGAGGCACAAAGGCAATATGGCTATAAAATGCGGAAAAATCACATAACTGAAATGATCAGATTATCATTTATTTCTTCTTCAGACCAAGGAGGTTTTTGTTTTGCTTTTAAGATGAAATTTCTACTCTTAATTCCTATGCCTCATTTACTATTGAGATTAGGCTACTTATAAATAAATAAATAAATGCAACAACATCAAGTGTTGAGTACACAATTTCACTTATTTAGATTATGTGAATCACATTGCAGCCAAATAATAATATTAATAATAATAATAATAATAAACATAATAAAAGCAACGGTAAAATTACAGATTGAGATGGTAGCTAGTAGTATGTCCACATAGTATGACTAAAGTATGGCTTTGCTTTCTTATGTCCAAGGTGACAATGCAGTGTTATATTTTGTATCTGATGGTATGCCAATGATGAATTTACTGTATTAAAACTTGAGCATTTTATGCCACTTCTTCCCATAAATCAAAAAAGTGCATGAACACAATTTTCATCCTTTCTTACTCAGAATGCATTGGAGTTACATCTTTATGAAGTGTAATGTTTACCAAATCATGCACAAAAAAAAAAAAAAAAGAGAAGAAAAAAGGAATAATCTTTTGAAAGAAAACAGAAGAAACAAAAGGAAAAGAAATTAAAGGAAAAGAGAAAAAAGAGAGAAAAGAAGAGAAAAGAAGAGAAAAGAAGAGAAAAGAAGAGAAAAGAAGAGAAAAGAAGAGAAAAGAAGAGAAAAGAAGAGAAAAGAAGAGAAAAGAAGAGAAAAGAAGAGAAAAGAAGAGAAAAGAAGAGAAAAGAAGAGAAAAGAAGAGAAAAGAAGAGAAAAGAAGAGAAAAGAAGAGAAAAGAAGAGAAAAGAAAAGAAAAGAAAAGAAAAGAAAAGAAAAGAAAAGAAAAGAAAAGAAAAGAAAAGAAAAGAAAAGAAAAGAAAAGAAAAGAAAAGAAAAGAAAAGAAAAGAAAAGAAAAGAAAAGGAGAAAAGAAGGAGAAAACAAGGAGAAAACAAGAAGAAAAGAAGAAAAGAGAAAAGAGAAAGAAAAGAGAAAAGAGGACACATCCTGTCTACTGTAAGGATATGTACAGTATTAGGTACTCTCAGGGAGTCTAAGATCAAGAAGATTTGTTTTGCTTTTAATGCATAGTGAAAATGTTGGCACTTCATCCCATGCTATTGTCTGCATTGCCTATACTCCACAGATACTGCCAGTGCTTGAAAAGAATGACAGGGAATCGTAGGATTGTGCTGTTTAATTTGAAGTCAGCAGGTTTTTAAGGCTTTCTGCTAACAATAATTGCTTTCATACATTTCTGTCTATCAGCAGTATTTGTAAATGAAGTGAAATTGCAATGATCAGGTCAGCTCTTTAGTCACATGGGTAAACTTTCACTCTCCAAAGTCAAAATGTAATTTTAAAATAAAGAAATAAGATACCAATATCCTCAATGGTCTAAATATAATTCGCAGCTAATTAGGAACTTCCTCTAGATTCAGATTGAATTATGTAGGGGAAAATACTATTGACGATAACAATAAATTCTTACTGCATCCGTACAAAAGACGACAGAGAAAATGACAAATACAGAGTGCCACAGCATATTCAACCTTCCCCCAAACTTCTGGAGACAATACCTTTCTGAAAACATGACAAAAGGAGAGCCACTGAAGAAAGCATGAGACCTGGCAGCTAGCTTTCTTTCTGTCTGCTGACATATCGTGGTATAGCATTCAGGTGAACCCAGATCCATCATGGACTTTACACTGTAGCTCAGATTTTGGTCAAGACTAGCTCCAGCTTCAGAAGACAAGTGCAGCACATTGCTCAAATAGATTTATTTTTTTTAAACTGCACTTACTGTAATTTTAAAAAACCAATTTGGCTATCTGAACCCTGCATAGCCAGGAGGACACTGTGATTTTTGTATATGCTTGATTAGATTTTTATGAAAAAGTAATTTTTATTCTTCTGATCAGGAAAAGACTAATTATATTTTACAGCTACAAACAAGTCTTTTTTTTCCTTTGCCTCAGCACCGTGAGGTAAAGATGTTTCTACTATATCTAAGATCATTCAAAAAAGTGCTTTTCAGGACAGATGTTGAATACAGACAGAAAACTTTGTATGCTGGAAAGGGGATTTTGGGGGGCAGAATGGACTAAGGAAAGAATAAATTTAAGAACTAATGCCACTTAAAGTAAGACCGAGACATGGCAATATAGGACGCTGAAGGTTTCATTTTTACTCTATGGAGAGTGAAATGCTTCCGCTTTAATAAGCTGACCATATTCCAAAATTAGTGTGGTTGATACAATATTGTGCATGAATTACTGGCCTCACCCTGCAAGAACGGTACTCGATTTGTGCAAATGTCCCTTGCTGCAATTTAGAGAAACAACAACCTGGCATGTTGATTACTGGTGCAGGGTATTTATCATTTCTGTAAGGAAAGCTTGAAGAATGGGATTTGCTTTTTTGGGTATCACTTCTTGGAGTGAGTACCTGAAATAGATGTTGTAGAGTTTTTTGAAGTATGAGACAAAATCTAGTTATTGGTTAAAAAGTATATAAAATAAAAAAAACAAGCTTGAAGCTTATGAAGTGACTCCACAGAGTTCAGACCTTTAGCAGTATAAACATAATATAAACTTCATTGTCTGTAGTATTGTGCCATGACATTAGTCTCACTAAGACAAAATGCCACTTTGCAGCAAGCAATAAATCTGACAAAGCATTTTTAAACATAATGCCCTAACTTGCTAAGACAGGCTTTTACACGCTTCCAAACTCTTCTCCCTGAAAATTAACCCCGTTGATTCTCCAAATGTTAAGGGTCTCGGGCAAAAGTAAACCGAAGGCTGAAGTAAAATAACCATCCCCTTGGAACTGAACGAAAACTTAAATCCAGGAGGGTTCACAGTCTAATTTCATATACATATATATGTATGCAATACACATATATATGAAATTAAAATAGAGACACACATGACTTGGGCATCAGAAGGGGACTGCTACTTTCATACATTCATAAATAGCTGCTGAACTCTCTACTCATGAAGAAGCTCTTGTAGGCAGTTTGGGGATTTGAAAATCTCGGGGACCTCACTGTCCAGCTTACAGATGACCTTGTATATGGCCTTCTTCCAGGAAGGATCAACATCTTTGCCTGCGATAATGGCATTGAAAAACTCCCGTAACGTGATCTGAGCCACTTCCAGGAATCTCTCTGGAACCTGCTGATACAAGGAGACAATGGCATTAATACAGTTTTCAATTTCAAGTCTCTGGTTCTTCAAAGGAAACTGAGCTAAGTTCTTTCTTTCAGAAAGGGGCTTACATAGCACCTGCATTTTCTAAATGTGGCAGCCTTCTATTCTCTTATGCAAAGCTGTTATATATAGTACTATAGCAATAACTTTTATAACATGTGTTAGAGATCTTTGTAAAGTCTACTGACAGAATGTAGGTAACAAAATGTTACTGTCTGAGTTTGGAGAGTGGGGGATTTATAGGATATAATTAGCAGGAGGGGAAACAAACACAATTGTCTTTAAGGAGAGAAATCTCTGCTTGATATTTTACCCGTGCATTTATGGCTATGTTCTCTTCTCCGTGTGGGAACTGATACAAAAGTTATGCATGCACAGAAAGCCCACTGTACCTCTGTGCTTAACTTCGGTCACAACCAGTGCTGAAAGCTATCAAAGAAAACAGGGTATCTCTGAATGTTGTTCGTAGTTTAAAAACAAGCAAGCCTTCAGCTAACAGCCTGCTTCTGTGGCTGCTGTGCGCGAGTTCCTCATAAGATGGCTTTCTCAGAAGGCATTATGGCCTTCTTTTCTTTTTCATAAGCCTACAAATAAACCCCCAGCCTCTTCAGTGGGTTCATTGTGCTCCAAGTGGCTACTGGGCTGGGATGTATTAAACTCATCCCGGTTTTCTAGATGTCACTGTCACTTCACGGGTGAGCCAAACGGCCGGCTAGCAGGAGCATGTCACTCTCAGAAGCCCCTGGACAATGGGTGAATGTTAAAAACCACAGTTACCTCCAAACTTTGGTAATTCATCCTAAATAGATGTCTCAGGCACCAGCACCACCTTCTCACCCTCTGTCTTAAATGACTCAAAAGCAATCACTATAATGAACTGTAGGTCAGTTGCAAGGTTGAGGTCATCTCCATAAAGGTATTATTTTCCATTTTTATTACGGAAATATGGCTTCACAGCTCTAGAACTGCTAATACACGGCCGGCCGGTAGCCAGCATGCTTATAATAGCAAGTATTCCCTCACTGCTATTCTTTGCCACTCCGGCAAGAGGAGTTCTCCGACCTGCAACAGGGGCCACTTCAACCATTCCTGTGGCCAGCAGACACCCGGGCAGATCTCGCTCATTTACTGAATGCATGTGACATTGCCAGATCAGGGCCAGCACTTTATCCTCTACTTCAGGCTTTTGTTCTTCTCAGTTTAGAAGCCATGTTCAGAAAACTTGTCTGGAAATGTGCATGTTTCAGCTGATACGACAGAGTTCTGGAGCCTCACTCACTGATCACCGTTGAGGAAACGCTAGCAGTTTGCTAGCCACGTTTTGCCATCAGACAAGCATGAGATCAGCTCCCCCTGATACCAGCTGACAGACTCTGCTTCCAGAAGCCGCACAGCCCGCAGAAGTTCTCTGTCTACCTCCAAGAGTGAAATCCTGTCCCCACACGTTTTTCTCTGCTCCCAAAGACAGGCTGCCTTCTGTGGAAATCTTTCATTCAACAGGCCGCACAGAAACATTTTTACAGATGTTCTATTCCAGCAATAATTATGAGGGAAGGAAATAACTATTATGTTTTACTTATAAAAACAAAGCTCAAAGAAATAACTTAAAACTTCACATAACCACTCTGCTGTGTGGGCTCTCGGTAATACATCTACAAAAGGTACCATGCTTGTCTCATTCTTGCACTGCTATAAAAAACGATACACTTTTCTGTTTATGCAGTTCAAACAACTGCTCATGTGCTGTTCATCACCCTTGGTATTGTTGAGCACTAACCAAGGGGAAGGAGTTGTGAACTACGTGATACTAGAAAGCAAGAAATGTAGCAGATAACCAACTTTTTGCTGTACACGCTGATGTTAGCTCACAGGAGCAAAAACTGTTCTTTTTTTGCCTTTGTGCTTGGGAAGAAGACTTCACACCTTTCAGATTTGGTGTCCACTCCAGAATACCAACATTAGATGCATTTCTTCCCTTCCAAGTCACTGGAGATGGGAGGGAGGCAATTACAAGCACCTACATGAGAAGCATAAAGCCCAAATGCAAAATGTCCTACGTGGTTACACCCCTGACAACTTTAAGCATGGAAGTGACAACCTGGGTTTTAAGTTGAGCCTTTGCCATTCAGTTTCTACCTGTGCGTATGAAAGTTCTCCAGGTAGGGGGTGCTGCTTTTCCAAGGAGTAGGAGGCATGAAACCCCTGAAACCACTACTTTCCAGGCCTCCCACCCCCATAAAGATACACAGGCTTTGCTTTTAGGCTTTTCTTTTAGGCTTCTT
>NC_133933.1:28863028-28878028 GCF_031877795.1 Strix aluco
TTTCAAATCTTACATAAAGTAGAATTCTTAGTGAGTGTGTGTTTGGATTTTTTTTGATCCTAATTATGAGCAGAAATAAACAAGTATAGCACAGACAGCTCAAGATGTCAGGCTGCCAGGACAGGTTAAATTATCTGGAGGCGGCTTTTTCTTTTTTTTTTTTTTTTTTTTTTGCAATTGCAGGACTTTATGGATTTAAAAAATCTTTATTCATGTTGACCTGGTGGGCAACAAATTGCCTTGCCAAATAGGAAAGCCAAAATCTCTCGTGGACTTAGGATCAGAGGTCTTCAGCTGGTGAAGGCTGCTCATGTTGCAGAGCGCAAGGTCGTGGTAATGGGAGGTAAACAGGTTGGAGGGGGTGAGAGGGGGAAGGCCAGATCACTCCTCTAGTTGGATGATCTAGACAGTGGCTTTAGAGAGGGACTCTGCAGGGACCCTCTTAACCCAAGGCTAAGGCATAACCAGCATCTATTAGGCAAGTGATGGAGAAGCTCTCCAGGATGATGAGCAAGCCCACTATCAGGGGAGCAGTCTCACCATGGGTAGCTCCAGGTCAGACAGCTTCAATGTGCATGCACAGCGGTCTGCACTAGCACAGGTACAGCAACAGCAGAAGAGATTCAGGGGAAATATTTCTGCTGAGAAAACAAAGCACGAACCAGATGTGCACAGGCACTCCCCACCCCCAAAGTCAAAGTAAGGTGAGCTTTGGGGGTACGATGCAACCTTCTTAAAGGAGATGCTTCAGAAACTCCACCTGCATCATCCACACGTAGCCCTGAGCCCCTTCCTCACATGAGAAAGACTCAAAACTGTGGGCTTCTGGGGCAAGCTGGCACCTAAATATGTATTCCCATATCCGCAGCCTGTCCTGTAGGAAACCTACTGAGGACAAGCCCTTCCGGGTCCCTCCCTACCTGTAAGACGCTGCATCAGAGCAATGCTGGGGTCAAGCCAGCAGTAACGCAGCAAGGCGTCACACTACTTCTGAAGCCACTTCTCTGTGGGCTTGCGGGGAGACTGGTGACACTGGGACTAGCCCCTTCCTCGCATGCATTCCACTGAGCCAGGTACCCCCCCCCGCTTCAACAAAGAGCTCCAAGGCAACCCACCTATCTTCCAGGCCCTCTGCAGACTGGGTACTTGTGCAATTAGCAGCTGCAGTCACAGATCTGCCGCCGTTTCCAGGATAACGCTGCCCTGAGCAGCACTGCCCTACCCTCGGTATTCCTGCGCTCACAAGGGCAGTGTCTGCAATACCTTGCTGGTGTCCTGGCTCCTGCCACGTTTATCCAGACCGTCACCTCCCCTCTCACACATAGTCTTTTCCCCGAGCGCAGTGAGCTGCTGCGTGGGACCATCTTAGCGCTGTGAGTTGGTGTGGCAGCATATCAAGCAGGAGGCTTTGGCTTCTACACAGGAATTGGAGGCAGGTTTTGGAGTAAGTTGCTACACTTTTTGGCGTGAAAGCCATGGCAGCATATGGCCCAATGTTCTCAGTTTAAGTCTGACACTTAACATTATTTAACAGTTTCTGTGTTAGGTGCTTTATAAGGTAAAGGAAATTAACAATTTTCAGCTAATTAGATCACTCAATTGGCTGAACATCCTGGACACCTCTTAGAAAAAAACAGGTTGGCTCAGGCAATGGAAAGGCTAATGCCTCTTCCATTATCACTTATGAGGAGAGGGAAATAGTTGGAAAGGACGTTTTTATTTTAAAAACACAAATAAGAAATACCTCAACCATTGGACACTCCAGTAAACACACTTTTCTCCCAACCACCACCTTTCCAGAGAGCAGGGCATCAGTTTGCCCACCACTACATATGTCCCGATCCCCCTGGCTACAGCAGTGGCTCTCTGGTGCCACCACAGTCTGCATTTACTGCCTTCAAGTTTCCTCTCACGACTCCTACTGTACAAATCTGTTAAGAAACAGATTTTTTGGAAAGAGAAAAAGATAGACAAGGGATTGGGTGGCTGTTCAAGACGGTCTGCTCTCCCACTGTGGCACACAAAAAGCAGCCCACTCTTTTGGGACAGCACTAACAATACAACACTGAGCCTGGCGTTTGGGAAGGGAAAAGCATTAGCCTGACTCCAGTTCAAAAGAGAAAAATTAGGAAACCCACAGAGGTTTCTTACTGCATTTACTGTTACACTGTAGCTTTTTTACTGTTTGTAAAAAGCTGGAAAGCACATGCCCCTCAAATGATTTAAGAAGGTATTTTAAAAGTGTTTGTTTGAAATGAAGCTGAGATCCCTTATCCCTTAAGTAGAGTTTGGGGCACTAGTAATCTACTGCTGGCTTACTGTTATCTCCTCCGCCAAGCTCACAAAGAGGAGAGAGAATGGGCATGGCTCTTACAAGGAAAAAACTGACAGTGGGGCTGCTGAGATGCCTGATAATATCAGGGAAGTGAAAGTGGTAGTGCAGTGAAAATGGATACTGCATGATACATTAGATTTAATCACTTGCATTTCAATTAAGCTTTTCCACAAATAAAGATTGGGAAGTACTCTGCAGGCTCCCTGCGCGGCTGGAGCCCCAAGCGCCGCTGGTGCTGCGCGCCCCGGCTGGACGCACACAACAGTGCTTCTGCAGCTCGCTCAGGCTGAAACCCCCCTTCTGCATCCCGGGGTCCTCCCTGTTAGGACCCATCTTCCCATTTCACAGTACACGAGAGACATCCTGTGCCGCACACCTCAGGGCATCGCCAGCACCCTTGTAGGATCTCTGTCCCGGGACTGCTGTGCCCATGGTTCAGTGGATGAGCCTATCCACCAAAGAAGCGCAGCTACTCTCTCATGCAAACACAACAGCCTTAATGTGCTGGTTTTTAACCACGAAACTTGGTAAGACTTGAGAGTAAAGTGGGCTAAAACAAAATAAAAAGACTTCCCATTTTCAATTTATTTAGACTCTTTGCACCTTGAAATTCAGTCCTCCCTTTCCCCGTCCTCAAAAATCATCACTAACATTTTTCTGGGGAGATGATTATCAAATTCCTTTTCTGCCTTACTGATGAATTAGAACCGCATGAGATGTAGAGGCTTCTAATGGAAACTCTGATTGCCCTTAACTTACTGCATTGCCAGTGGCACTGCTGCAGAATGGAAAAATCACTAAGGCTCCTACAGCTTATGATAGTTGGGCATTTAGTATGTGTTGGGAAATGTAAGAAAGAATCACAGGAGGGGTTACTGTCACACCCCAGAAGCTGTCTCCTACAAAAACTGAAGGAGAAATAAAACTCTCAACACAAGAATAGTCTAACTTTAACTCAGTCCCATTGTGGTGAAATGCAGTCTGCTACAAGAGGCTGCCTACAATGCCAAGCGGCATATCACGTACCCTGCTGCCAAATTCTGGCAGGTACCACATACAGGCGCCCACAAAAAACCTGCCCGGAAAAGTGAGTACAGGGATGACCAGCCGATTCTGGCTCTGCTGTGGCAACAGCGGAGAGGTCATTGCATACTCTCCTGGACACATCAGTCAGATGGGAATGTGATGTGTTACTCAGAAGGGCCAGGAGGCACAGCCTGGACTGTAGTGAACAGGTATGTCTCTCACCAGCAGTATATTCTCTGCTTTCATGGTATATTTCTATGCATAAAACAGCTGGGCAGGCAGAAACTGCTGGTTAGACCACGGATATAGAGGAAAACGCGTTCATAGAGCTTGTAGCGTGCAAGGATTTTTTATATTCAAAAGAATCTGGCCCCATAGATGAACCATAGATGTTAACACACTGTAGTAGAAGTGATAATTAAAGGCTTATACATCTAGAATACATGTTATATATATAAAAACATCATAACAGTTAGTAAACATCTGTAATTGGTGTTGCCTGCTCTTGCACACTCTTCCCATGTCTCTGCAATGCAGTCACCTGAAAAGCCCCAACTGTGCCTTCTCCCTCCTCGGTCTGCATGTGTTGGGGTGGGGAGAGTGAGGAGGGCAGTAGGGGAGAGGGATGGGAAGCAGGTGGTGTTTAATCAGTCTGGCAGGGAAATAAGCAGTCACCAGGGTCCTTTTGGGGGTGTCATGAAGGTGGTAAGCATGCCCTCCGGCAGCAGGGTACCTCCTTTCCTCTTTCCCATGGCAGAGGGTAGGGGCAGGGAAAGGAAATTGTGCATGGTTATGGGTGAGGAGTGTTGCAAATGAAGCTGGCTCCACCAGCCCAGGCTCCCCACGATTAACTCTGATGAACCTCCTCCCAGTGTAACCATGCTTTTATGGGCATCCCGAGCCCACTGTGATGGGATAAACTGCTCCATCTATTCCACCCTGAGCCATGCGACTGGCCAAACTGGGCTACAAACACCCCGTTACAAGCTTCCGTGCAGGACCTGCTGGGGACCGGTGAGCCTCGCAAGCCTATGAGGTCAGAAGACAAAGTTTTATGTCCTAATGGACTGAGCACCCTCTCATTTGACTCCTCTTTGTGCGTTGCGGAAGGAAATGGTGCGACTCCAGACGGCGCTGGATTAGATAACCTCGAGGCTGGGCCTCGTCTGATGGAGCCAGCCCTCTCCGCAATTGCATGAGATAAGCTACTTTGGCTTCCCCCTGAACGCTGATACTCAGCAGTTAAAGGGCTTTTATTTGCAACGCTGATTTCCCCTCTCTCCTCTAAAAACTTTCTGAAGTTGTAGACTACTGCTTTAAATGCATTTATGTGGCTATGCCACCATTCTCCCCTAAGTCCCAATCAATGCAGCAGCCTTTCTGCTTAGCAACAGAGATCATGCCACCCTGGCTGCTCTCTACAAAGCTTCGTCATTAACTACAGAAACAAGTTCAAGGCCACATCTTTGAGCGCTCTGGACCACCACCTGGACACAGCTTCTTCTGAGGGCACATTTCCACTAGAGCCTTGAAACCGCCCCCCCACAGAGAGCAGTTCATGAGTCCCTCCGGTGGCACACAAAACGAGGCAGAGCCCGGCTGCGTACCTTCCCCCTCTGCAGATAAGAAAGATGAACCTTGCCCCTGCCAGATCTACAGGGAGAAATCATCTCCAATACGTTGATTGCCTTCAGCCAGCCCTTCTGGCTGTCCCTCTCTCTCTCACCCACCCACACTCGCACGTCAGGAAGATGTCAGGCTCTTGCTCTGCTCTATGAAATTCAGCTGTACTCTAGTGCTGCAGGTGATGGGCTCTGTGTAACTACAGAAAGGGATCCAGTACTCTGAAGACTCCCTCCCTCTTGGACCAAACAGTATTTCTTAACTTCACTTCTTATGTTACAATGTCACTTCAGTAGGATACTGAACAGTGGCTGCTCACCTCCCAGGTTCTCTCTCTCTCATGCAGGACATATCGTCCTCATGGACCCCTGCAATATTCTGCTGTTACTTCCTCACAGCCTTAGTATTTCACCCTTACAGATTTAAGTATCTTTGAAAACAGGGTCCCCATTGCATTCCACACCAAATCTGCACTGCCACAGCTCTCTCAGACCAGGGATATCTGCTTTGAGAAAGGGCAGGACCCCAGAAAGCTGGCCCAGAAACCAGCACGGGTCACAACAGTGCTAAACCTCTCCCACGGTTTCCAACGGTTATGACACTTTGTTAATTCACATTATGAGAGCCTGACTCCTGTCCATTTTAAAACACGTCGAAGATATCAAGCAAACAGTTCTCTGCATGAAGATGACCTATTCAAAGTCCTATAGGATGGGCAATCCTATCTGTATGACTTCTGTTAAAGTCAGTCACACAGCCCTGACCCTGCACTGTGAGACGGTATCGGCTGGGACCTCCTTTTTTGGCAAGCATGCCTTACAAAAATAAAAACAACGCCCCCCTCCACCCCACATCCATAAACATGATGGCTCTGTGAGTCCAAATCCAGGTCTGCATTTAATTTTTAGTTTTAAAATAAAGAAATGAAACTTTTTTCCAATTAACATTTAACATACATTCACACACTTGACTGTATAGCCACACAACAAAAGACAGCTCTTCAGATGGCACAGATTAATTAGCTGCAATGATTGCTGGAGCTGATTTACACCAATAACTGAGAATCCAGCCCAGAATTTAGTTCAGTGTCATGGAGAAAAAGCGTGGGGTGTGTGGGATGCGGAGGGAAAAATGTTACAAAGCTAGTAAGCTAACCCACTATTTCAGATCTCTCTAGTACGACATTTATATAGAACAGCTTAGACAAAGTTTAGAAGACCTATCATTTTCCTCAATTTTCACAGTACAAAATGTTCTATGTCCTTTTAATGCAACACATTAAAACAGGATGTAAGAAATTTCAGCCGAGCAGGTTTCGTGAACAGTCCTTGACTAGACAGTGCTCCTTCTCCAAAAGTGCTGAGTGAGAAATTTAGCTATGTCATCTAAAAGAAATTAAGAAAGCCTGTAAGAAACATATGCAACTTGCATGTTACCCATTACCACAACTAGGATTTATTAAATGGTAAGAGAAATCACTGTCTTCTTTTCTTTTTCTTTTTTTACCTTTTTTTTTTTTCCAAACACAAAGTTTTAAAATTTAACTGCCTAGTCTAACGAACTCTTTCTGTATGTAGGATGAATGAAAAATCATTTCAGCTTGTGAGGGATAAGACTTTATGCAAGTGAGGGACAACATGGGTTAAAATTCACCTTGCTTCTCACTCCTCATCTATGATGGGTTTTTGGAGAACGACGGACATCTGGAAATCAGTTTTACATAGAAAAATAGAAAACAGGGAAGAACTAGGAAGATGAATAAAGGCTCATCACAGACACAAAAGACCAGAGCAAAAAGAAGCTTGGATTTGGGTATTCTTGTCTGGCAAGGAGGCAGGCAGTAAGGCTAATGAAGCATTTGCGATATGGGACGTATGCCAGCGTAACAAAGAAGATGTGCATCAGCTCTGCAGATGTGCCAAAGCCCCCAGAGCAAAATAATGACATAATCACCATCAGTGTCACAGACCAGACTGTACACAAGGTGACATGGGAGAGAATAAATAAGAGTCTTTAGAGGCCTGTAGTACACACACGGGAAGGAATAGCCATTCCTCACAACTGCCACAAGAGAGTGGCGAGATGTTGGGTATAATGTGTGCAGCTAGCAAAAGAAATCTTGAATTGTGCAAGGCTAACACACTATAAATTGGTGCTTTTCTCGATCTCCAGTTGATGTTTCAATTCCCACTACCCCTTGTTGAATGCAAAATGAAATGGCAGTAGGAGTCCGAAGAGTTTGCCAAGTTTTGTTTTGTTTTTGTTGGTTTGGGTTTTTTTTTTTTGAGGGGGGTTTTTTGTTTGAGAAGAGGATGGGGCAATAAGGATGAGTACCAGTAAATCACTGTAAAAGAAAAACAACAAAAAACAAAAACCCCAAAACAAAACACAGCACACCACCACTACATGCACACACGCACACAGGCACAGAAACCCTGCACCATTCAGCTGGAACAATCCTAGGATTCCCCCAAAGCAAAATTAGAAACAAACGAGGACTGGTTTTGCTTTTTTTTGGGGGGGGTTGTGCTTTCTGGTTTACTGCTATCCATGAACTAAACCAGAAAAAATCTCACTAAAATATTTTTCCATGCTAAAAGACAAGATTACTATTTTATTGATCAGTAATAAAACACCGCTTAGGGCAATTTAGTACTTAACATGTTATTTGCGGTGGGGAGTAATCTGAAAAGCTCTGAGTAGCCTTAAATCATTTCACAACAGCTCTTCCTTCATAAAAGCAAGTGTTCGCCTCCGTACAGCTGTGTGATTTTGTGGTATATTTTTTTACAGGACTTCTGTCAATTTTTAAAGGGAACATCTGTTTGATAAAGTAGAACAACACTGGTAGTAATCCACAGGCCTAAGTGGGCAAACTGTGAGAGAGCAGGAGATATGCTGAAGGCGCCAACAGGAGTCTCGCAGAAGGAACGCTCAAGTACGTAATTGTTTGCAGGATCTGGCCCTACAAGAGGAGCTCAGAAGAACAAAGCACTTGGCTTCACCAGTGTCCCTTTTCATTGCTTCTAATGAAAGATTCATAAGAATAACTTTAATTTTTTATGATCTTTTTTTTTTGCATTACTGTATGAGCTGCATCTACTTTGTATGCAATTTCTTCTTAAATACAGAAAACCTGTTTCAAAATGCCATGCGTAATAACTTAATCAGTACAATAATTCATCTTGATTGTTGTGCGGTTCTTCTTAACAGTAAGGAAGTGAGATGGAGCCCAGAAAATGTTTTATACGATTATTCCTTTTCATTGCAAAGTGATGTATTTATGAAGAATGCAGGTGAGGGTCTGGAGTTGAGTTCTTTTTTTTTTTTTTTTTTTTTTAAGATGAAAAAAAATTATTAAAACCTCCCTAATTTGCTAGTTAAACTGTTCAGTGGAAGAATGATTGTATTTGTCCTTTTTGGCTTCGCCCAATTAATTGGAGCAGTAACATAACGATTGTTAATAAACAGCTCTAATTTGACTGTACTTCTTGCCTATCTACTAACCGCACCATATCTTTGTTTAGCATATCATCAGGGAAAACAAGGAAGCATGTATATAATTTTGTTCTGTTGTATATGAAGTTTAATAATTATGCCACAGAGGATTCTAGATTAATCGCAGAAGGCACAACAATATTAATAATCTGTTTAGCAAACTCTGGCATCTTTGCACTGTGATGTTAGGACCACAGACTGGATGAACTGTGGCAGTTTTTTAAATTGGGCGAATGTTTGTTTCTGTTACAGCCTATACCAATGTTTTCTTTTATGCTTTTTCTACTGTACACCTTTCTTCCCTCTAAGAAAAAAAAAACCAAAACAAAACGACAGAACAACTCAACAAACAAGCCTGTACTTATTTGGGTATATCTTGATCAAAGCTGACAGATCAAATTTTTCATTTATTTACCAAAGTTTCATTGCAGACATTCTTCATAATTACAGCAGCGTTTTAATTTTTTTCCTTCCCTTGGATAGGAGAGAAGGGGTTCTGAGAAAGTTTTTAATTAGCTAAATAGGTCTGTGTAATCTAGATGAAATAAACACGCCCGTTTGAAAGGGTTGTTAGAACTTTTCCAGCCATTTAATCCATAGATGGCTGAACACAATGATACCTTCCACAGAAAGCTACAGCCACCACCAGCAGCTGTTAGAAGAGAGCTTGCTCCCTGCTCCTATTGATAACCCTTTGTGGAATGAAGAAAAAGAGCTGAGGGAAGGAGAACTGAATGTCAGACAATAGACATCGCTACACACACTGTCTCTGAACTTTCCTCATCTCTGAAGGACAATTAATTATGAAGGCCTTTGGGGTAGGTCGAAGCAAGGGAAAACCTACTGCTGGCCCAGCACTCCAGCCGCTATCTCTGTGTTTGTTAAATGGTTGTGCCTGTTGGGGAACCAGAGTAGCAGCCACCAAAATAGCCAATAGATCATTTAGGAAAAAAGAGCAAAAGATTTTTTTATGTGTGTCTGTCCTTGTATAATTCTATTCTCACTGTGAAATCATCCATACACAAAACACAAGGACAATTTTTTTTTTTTTTTTTAGAAGAACCACAGGGTAGGTTACAGTCAGAAACGGCCTCTCAGTGGTGTGTTAAAAAGGATGGTCTTTTCACCAAATCATTTCACAGAGGCAAAACAGACAAACACAAAGAGTTGAGACTTTTTCTCCTACATTAAATAGAGTAACTGATAAGGTCAGACATATGATACCTAAAGACATGAATCTGTGAACTCTTGAAGTCAAAGGACTTCTCTGTGCAAAGGAACAATCTTTCAAAGGAAATAGATCATAGAACTCCACTGAATCCCCTTTAAACTTTATGAAGCAGGAGGAGAAAAAGCTCTAAGTAGGGAAGCTTGACAGAAGAGCCTTGAACTATTTTCTGAAGGAAAGATGAGACCCTCCCTAGGCTGCCACAAAACATCTTTTTTTTTCTAAAGGCTCTTCTGAACTTTGATATGTGCCAAGACACCGCTATTGAAAGCTGTATAATTATGTGCTATAGCCACTGTAGAAAATGCTTTGTTCACCACAACAAAGAACAATAAGCAAAGTAAAGTGACATTACACTGTATCTTTTTCTTTAAGAATGTTGAGAAAGGTCACGGTACGTTATAACTAATAAAGCTGTTGAGTAAGGAAGTTTAAAGTTGATCTTGCTGTGCTTAAATGTAACCCAATGACAAAAAGGCAGAGGGAACTAAAATTGTAATGACATTAAAAAATAGATCATATATCAACGTGCCAACTTCATTATACAAACACCTTGAATCCAAAGGACACAAACAGAAAAACCAAGTGTAGTCCTGCAACAGTATTCCTCTCGCGATTCTCTCCCTAATAGCTTCCAACTATAATCTGCAGTTCAACTAACTGCAAAAACTGATTAATAAGCATTAATTGATACATGCAATGCACGGATCTTCTATTGCAAGCCGTGGATTTTGTTACTTGATTAAAAACCAGGTTAATTTCCTGTGCAGTTTCAAGGAAAGCTCTGCTGTTTCACAAGACAGCCTCTTCAAAATTTTAAAAGAAACAAAAGGAAAAAGGCCTGGGGGCATCAATTAAATTTCCTGAAACCAAGATTTTAAAGTAAAACCAAAGTTCCACCTAGACACCTATGTTTCAGTTTTTCTTCAGAGGAATCCTGATAGTTACATTTGCTATTCTCAAATTGCCAAAGCAGCTTTATTCTCCTTGCTGCAGATCACCAGACAGCGGCCTTCCGACTTTGTCTTTAAGAATGCTGAGAACGATGTTGAAATGCTACAACAATAAAGCCCTTGAAGGAGGAAGTATACAGCTGAGGGAAAAAATGCGAGGAGTTTAATACTGAAACAACTGTCCCGTTAGGCTGTGCCCACTGCTGGTACCACCAGAAGCACAGCGACTGCCACAGCAGAGCAGTTTGTATGGAAAGAGCAATCTCCGAGACGGAAGTTAGCAAGTTACGGACTTGATTTTCACTTCTCTTGAGGCCACTTTGCACTCCTCCAGTCGTGTAAAGGAGTATTAGGGTGGTTATAAATTGTACTTTACAGTGCCTGTGTATTGCAAAACCCCTCATAAGTGGCCTTAGTTTAAATAAGAATCGGGTTCGGAGGCTTTAATTCTCCTTTTGATGAACACCAATTCCGTTCAAGATGAATCCTGCAAATGAAACTGGGGAGGAATACAGGTTCCTAAAATAAGCACATGAGTGGCCAGAATTTTTGATTATTTAGGATGTCTTAATTTTTGGATGCAGTGCTGGGCACACTTCATTTTCACGGAATGGACTGATGAGGACCTCCTGACAAAGTGGCTATCATTAATAGATCTCCAGTTGAGCATCCCAAAATGGAATTGGCCTAAAACCATCATCACTTCTGAAAATTTTGGCAGCCAGCGTTCCTCTCAAGGGTTCATAGGCCACTTACGTGACTGGGTTATTACTTAGGCTTTATAGGTGGTGGTATTTGGATTGCTTTACATAATCTCATTGATTTTTATGTGACTAACTCAGAGTGCGTTAAGTTAAACATTCTGCTAAGACTTGAGTCCAACTGGTCTTAATTAGGTTTTTCCCACTAGTATGGTTTTCCCCTGCCAAAAGCAGAGCAAACTTCTTAAAAAATGTTTTTCTCCCCCTCCGAAACGATGACACGTGCCGTAACTAGCGCTATGAAAAGAGGCAATCATCGCGTCAAACCCCACTGTACCAAAACTGCATACAGTGTATTTGTGCAAATAACGCAGCTTGGCAGACGTTTCACTATTGTGATCAATCTCAATAACTACGTCTGCAAAATCGGGCAAGTTCCCGTGAAGCAGCAGGCAGGCTGAGCTCAGAAAGATGGTGTGCGTGGGGGCTTGCTTTGGTGCTCATTTGCTCGCTACGCAGAGGAGCGTGGCGAGTGTAAGGAGTAGGCAGGAGGGCATAGAGCGAAATCGCTAGCACAGAGAGACCCTGAGACTTCAGAACTAAGACTGAGTCGTTAAATGCCCACACGGAAAAGGAACGGGCATCGTGCAGAGAGACGTTAATACATGGAGAATGACGGTTAACTACAAAAAAATGCCAGGGAACAAGGATGATGGAGGAGGAGTGGGAGTCAAAGCAAGGCTAAAATCCAGGTATTGTCCTCAGGCCAATTTCTTTTGCTGGCTGTAAGTACATAGATGAAGGGGGGAGAAATATTATATACGGTTTTTAACCATATTTTTATTTTAACTCACAGCATCATGTCCCCCTTGTTTGAAATCATCCTGCCACAGTCACAACTGTGAGCTCTGATGTTCTGTGTTAGGATGGATTTTTAAAAAGAGTTACAGAATTATTTGGTTTTTTTTTTCTTTTAATGCATAGCAACAATACCTGACTTCAATTATTGCAGCTGGCATTCAAAAGCCTATGGCAACACCACAGATGAGACAGATATCAAGTGGCACAGCAAGCTGTCCTCTCTTTCTGACCAACTTCAGAATTTTTTCTGGGACATTGACATTTGTAGCTTTCGTTTACCAGGACAACCCACCTTCTCCCTCCCTGGAAGAACAGCCCCAGAGCAGAGAAGCATCTTCAATTTCCACAAAAAAAATAGTTGGGTTTTTTTTCCCCCCCTTCCTAAACTCAGTTTCAAATTGCTCTGTGCAGCTCAGCACAGGTTTCTCCAGCTAACCCTACTGTAAGAGAAAGAAACGTGGAACTGGCTACACACATGCACACACATGTGCACACAAAACACAGGCGAAGTTGCATCGCACTGGATGAGGAATTGTATCTATGTCTGGCTCACAGCCACAGGGGTACAATGGCAAAGCTAAAAACGATAGGACATGTGGTTTGTTAAACATCTTCTTTGACTTTGCTACAAGCTGTCAGTTGCAATGCACAGGGAAAGGAACACAGTATCACAGATTCCTGAGCAAATCAATGGCACAGCCTGATATGGGCCAAATGTACATTTTAGCTTTATCATTTTTTCCTAATAGTCAATTTAGGAGTAGTAATGTATTTGCACAAATTTCACCCAAGAAGAGATAAAGTGGGAGGGTTTAGGAATAGCAGTGTAGGTGATTTAAGAGAAACAGCATATCAGACTAATCACATCAGCAAAGCATCATTGAAGTATGAGAGGAAGGAACTTTGATGATGCTAAATATGGCAAATGCTCAGTTTGCTAAATCCTTTTGGATCCAATTTCAACATTACAGTACTTGTCATTTTTGCTTTGCAGCTTGTGGGGGAGGGACGGGGCATTTATCAGGAAAAGTTACACTGGCTACATTAAACACTGCACTGTACAGTTTAATGATCTCATAACTGCTGGATCTTCAGTGCAAAACCAAGATTTAAACCTCTAGGAAATTCTCCTCATATATAGATAACACAAGAAAGACTGAGTGAAAGAATTTGCAAATCATGGCCATTTATAACATCTCTTTCCCTCCCTGATGGGCGAAAAAAACCCCAAGGGGCCTCTTTCCTACCAGCTGCTAGACCTCTTGGCCAAGAAGAGGAGACTGCAATCACTAGCAGTGCTAAACATATGCGATTTATATTTACTTATCTACCTGAAAACACCTATATACTCCCTGTAATTCTTCACTGAAGTAATCCATTTACATTAACGCTGCAAGTAATGCTTTGAAAAGGAGTAATAAGTGCCTGGAATCATCAAGGATATGAGAACTTTTGAGGGCAAAGAACATTTCAACCTACGTTCTGCAAACAGAAAAGTTGCGTTAAAAAGAAAAAAAGATTGAGGGAATTTAAGCACATTGTGACAGAAAAAAGTTGGTCACACTTATCTCCTTATGTATTTCTTTTTCTTTTCCTGTATTTAGCTATCATGCCTTGGCATACAGGCAGACCCACCTCCCAGGGCAGAGTCTCCTGTCTTGCGCATGAGGGAGTACCTAACAGGGCCAGAGCCCTCAGGAGGGGCTGGGGGGGCCACGGCACACCAAACATGAAGTCTGGATGTTGTTAACAGCTGCAACGAATGGCAAACCCCTCGAGGAACATCCTCTTCCCCCCTCTTTCTTCATCTGCCCCTTCCATGCAACCATTCTCCCAGAAAACTCTGTGTGCCCAGAAGAGGGGAAGGAGCCGAGAGAGACAAGAACGTCTTTGCTTAGAGACTTTTTTGCATCATCTGAACTTACGTGCTGTGAAAACAAGCACTGCTAAAAATCCCTCAGAAGGATTTTAGGCAGGAAACCACACTCCTTATGCTGACAAATGTCACTTTTGCTACAGGAGGGGGCTCATTATGTAACGTGACCCCGAGTGGAAGGTGCAAGAAAAAAAAAATAAAATTAATAATTAGTAGCACCATCACTTTCCCACTCCACTTCACCAAGAGATGGGATTACTCGAGCCTCCCCCTCACGCACACCCTGCTCAAATGCATCATTACATCTGACTACCTGAACAATACAAACTGCCATCCTCAGCAGGGAGAAACACTCTCCCGTGGTATCGCCGAGGGTCAGCATGTTAATGATAACAATAGTCTGCTGAGCTACCAGGCTGGCCTGTAAACAGGAATCTTAATCAAAGCCACAAACCCGTTACAGCAGAAAACAGAGAGCATTTACTTCGAGTAGTCATTTTATCCTGCAGCTTGACAAAGCAAATGCATTTTAGTTCTATAAATCAAATGAAGGAGAGCAGAGGAAGGTAACTGCAAGTGTTTGATCACGCAATTACGGAGCTTTAGAAGAGCTGTGAGGCGACTTCTTTCACTACCGTCCCTCCTAAAGGAAACTTCAAAAAATTGAAACTAAGAAACTTATCAAAAAAAAGTGAAAACTTTTATCTCTTGTCAAATCCTAGTGAGCCGTAAGTCTCCAGCTACCAGGGCTAAAAAGATTAATTAGCATCATTCAGAGACGTGGAATGCCCAGATTCCATCGGTCACAGCCACAACAAAAAGGTACATTATTTTAAAGGCAGCCTGGACCACAGAGCGACTCACACACACAGAAACAAAGATCGGTGCCTACCTCAAAA
>NC_133933.1:28883028-28890528 GCF_031877795.1 Strix aluco
CATCAACAACAAATTAAGTTGTAAATAAGAGACAATCATCACTTTTGTTTTTAAGCAGCTTCTGCATGGAGAATTTCAATGTACTGTTTCTTTTTGACAGAAAGAAAGGGATTCTACACTCTGCTTATGTAAGCACAAATATGAGGAAACCAACCAAAATGAAACAATAAGGAAGCACTTGAGAACTGCTCAAAAATGTTCTTGGAAGTACATTTCTACCACCACAGAAATCTTTTTTTAATAGGATATGTATAACGAAAACGGTTTCATTTAGTGTAATAATTATTCTTACTTTGCTCTAAAATTTCAATGTTGTTTTTTTTTTTTTTAATTTAAAAACATCCCCTTTCCTCATCTAGGCACAAGCAGGATACACCTCAACAGGAAGAACAAGTGAATAAAGTCAGCTGTTACCTTTGTGTACCCAGAAATATTATTAATCTCTAATATGATAACATGACACCATTTCATGAGCAAATACAGCATGCAGCAAGGAGAGAGGGGGTGAAAGAAGTTTTCTTACCTTTACATCTGAGAAGTAGGTTTTCAGCATATTGGAACTTGGGTACCGGGTGTAAAAGAACATGAGCTTGGCCTTTTTCAAGTGATTCGGTGACAAGCCTTCCTGCATGTAGGATTGAATTAGTAAAGGAAAATGCTTTTCTTGAGAAAGCTGTTTCTGAACATACAGAGCTAGCAAAGTGCCCCCTTAAATGCTCTACAGTTCCCCAGACTACAGGAGAAGATATTAACATTTAAATTGCTGCACTGTAATTTTCTGCAAAATAGCTAAATGAGGGATGTGAGGCCATGTAACTTAAACCTGGTATTTCCTATCAGTTTTGGTGCTGGGTCTGAGGAATCTTGCAAGTTTACGGCTTGTGTACCATATGTATGTTCACTTGTTGCTAAGGAAACAAATGCACGAAGCATGTGCCGCAGAAAACTTATCGGAAGCTTTTTCTCCCTCTCCTTTGCAATTCCAGCTAAAGTTTCTTTTTCTCTCAGTGTTGTGCTGCTTGCACAAAATCAAACTAATGCATGTAAGACAATCAGAGGCACTTCGTCATTTTGAGCAATGTTTTATACAGGCAGCACATTTCACCTGTTCCATTCGTGTCAATAAATTTTAACATCTTGAGTAACTCTAATCCTGCTGTTGCTTTGCTCCAGTGGCCACCTTGCAAATCAAAGCGGAATTTGTAATAGGCAGAGCCCCTCTGCCGCTCGATCCCCCCCACCACAAACTTGTCGCCTCCTGATTTACACAGTTAACTCCTCGGAGAACGAAGCTGTATTTGGGGCTAACCAATCGATAAATGTGGGCTAGCAGATCAATAAATGGCCACTTACCCTATAAGGCAGCCTATTTATCCTGGAAACATCATTACCTTTTAGATCTGTAAACAGAAGCAACTAAAAGAGTTCCCAAGGGAATGTGAAGCTAACCATAACAATCTCGGCTTGCTGATTTTTCTCCCAGCTTCTTGGCTCTCTTTTGTGTACTGCGTGCTAGGACGGCTCTGGTCACATCTGTGCCGCAGGCTGGCCCTGCCATTTCCTCAGCAAATTAATGGCTTTATAATTTATCAGAAATGAAGATGCACGTGGAGAAAATCAATGTGGCCCCCACAAGGTCAATTAAGGGTTCTTCCCAGAAGCTCCTCTAAGGACTGTTTCTCCTAAACACAATTGCTGAAAATTTCACTTGGTTCACACCTTACGGTGAGGGGAAGGTCAACCAACTTGACAGATGTGCTGCAGCCAAGGTGCCTCTTCCACCTTACAGCCGGGTGCACGTCAGCACAGAACCTTTCATTCCAGGCCTCGAGACGGGAAACCCAGACTAATTTTTATCAGCAGGCTACTGATGATTAGCTAGGCTTTTTCAGCAGAATTCCTTTTTCTCTAATTCGTGAAATCTACTGAAACCCTCTCCCTTTATTTCAGTTACAACACTCATTTTTAGATTTGAAAAATGTAGCATTTAAAAACAAAAAAAAAAGGCATTGACAATATTAGTTTAAAAACCTCTTATTATCTGGAAGTACATGGAAAACGGCTCAGCTGAACTTGCATTTTGTTTTAGATGCTTAATGATTACAAAGAAGATAATTTATGACTGACATACTTCTTGTGCCAAGAGAAGAGTTGAAAGAACCTCCAGTTACCTCCATTAGACTGATAGAGAAGTCTAAAAGAGCATTACACTCTGCAGTGCCATCTGTCAAAATACGTAAGTGAAATAATAGTAGCAAGCTGTCACCTATTGCTTAGTGATAAGAGTTTTAGACAAATCAAAACTTCTACGCCAGAAATCCATTTTGTTATGCGATCCTTTCAGGAAAGTGGGGGTCCAAAGGGGAACTCCAGTAAGTAAAAGAAAAAAAAATCCCAAGTCTCCTTAATTTGCAATTCCTCTGACACTGACAACATGTTAATATCAGGTTTGGCTTGTATTTTTTTTCAATGCAAGCTCAAAGATGGACTTAAAACTTTTAAAAAAAGCTCTCCTATTTGCTGGATTTAAGCATATTAGACAGTTGTCTAAGCATTTGGATTCCTTCTGCATTTAGGATTTTTAAATATTTTCTGCTCTAATGCCAGAGGATATTGATATTGAATGAAACATGTATTAAAAGATGTTCTGAGACTCAAATTCCCAGAAATCCATTTTTTATTAAAATTATACTTGTTCTTAAGCACTTGGCAGCCTTAAAGCGATATCAAATATGCAACAAATCTGTATATCTTGATCCTAAGGTTAATGCTTTACTGTGATAAAAGATATGATCTGTAATAATCTAGCAAAAAATAGTTAATGGTAGACTTAAGAGCTAAGAATTAGATAACCCATTGCTATTTCAGAAAAAAACTGAACTGACCAATTGCTTAATTTCCTTTTTAAGTGCTTGGGCTGAAAAGCAACTGTTCTTCCAAGAAAGCACTAGCTGTTTCCAGGATACTTACACACGCACAATGACTCATGATGAAATAGATTCAGTAAACATACAGCTGTACCGAACACGAGCTAAGCCCCATTCAAGGCCAGGAAAGAAAACGAGCACAAATAAATATTAAGGAGGTAAAGGGAGGAGGGGTGCCGAATGGAACGCAAACAAGCTCTGTCCCAGCAGCTCGTGTGGCTTGCCTCAATTCTCTTAGCTATAGCTTTGTGAAGACAGATGACATTCAATTCTATGGGTAATGCAAAATAGACAATAACTGCTGAAACTTGAGCCAGCTGCCAGGTGTAAAAAAAAAAAAAAAAGGAAAGGAAAAAAAAAAGGAGAGAAAGAAAAGATGATAAATCCATAAATTAATGAAAGACATCTGCTCAGGAACATAAAAGATCAGAGGAACAGCATACTGCAGCTGAACCTAAAGCAGTGTTCAAACAACCTGAGAGTCTCGGCGCTGTGCGTTTACACAGTACTATGTAGCCTCACCTAACGCAGCAGCAGCAAAAAGACAAAACGCTAAGAAATAGGAAGTGAAAGACTGGGAACGAAACACATACACGTTTATGTGTGTTTTAACTGGAGAAGCACAGGGGTGGCATTGCACAGCATTTGACTCATTTGCGCTTCAATCCTCCCAGGTAACGCTCCCCTTCCGCAAAATATTTTTTGGTGGAGATGATCTTTCACTCCTGTTACTCTCAGCCTGAGCTCCCACAAAGGCTCTAAAAGGCTTTTCTAGCCCACACATGTATTGAGCTGAAGGAAAAGAGGTAAGAATAGGTTGTATCAGATAAAAAAGCTGCACTAGCAAAGCCAAGCTGCTCCTTAAGTTACATCTCAGGTGCTTTTAATCAGCAAAGCTCCAAATAGGTGTATCTCAGAGCATCTTCAAGACCCTCCAAAGAACAGGCTGGTTGGAAAGTGTTTATTCATCACTCAGGTTTTACCAACAGCACGGAGTTATCCAGCTTGCTGTACAATCGTTCATTTTTTTTAACTTTAATTAGTTTAATTCTAGTCAGATGTAATAACTCCTCATTTCAAAATGTTGTAATTCACTAATTATAGCTTTCACATATTGGGACTGTGAAACTCATTCCAGTTGGATTGGAATTCTGTTTAAAAATAAATAAAATAGAAAGTTTCACTAATGTTTTAAAGCCCTCCTGCCAGGGAGAGCACGCTAAACTTCTTCACCTTTACAGATGTCTTAACAGCACACAAACTACTGTTGTGCTTCAGTTTTGATCTATGCAAATATTTTGGGGCTGAACAAGGCTATTTTTCTTGAGATGCAAAGAGGATGCATGACAAAGGAAGACCATGTAGAAAAACAATTCGCTGTCTGTTTCTTTTGGAATTTGAATAAAACTTAATATTTGATTAAACAGATTAGTTTGCAAAGATACAGACTGCATTCACGACCAAGATGGGAATTTGTGCTGCAGGTGCATCTTATCTTGTTTAGCAACATACGCAAACATTAACCATTTCCTTCTGCAATTCAGCAAAGAACAATCAGATACATTTTACAGGCGTTGGTTAAAAAAAAAAAAAAAAAGAACAAGCCCCCAAAAAACCCATAAACCAGGCTAGTTCAGTGTTTTACCTTACTACTAAAACCTGAACTTGGCTGTATCTGCTAGTCTTATGTTCTCATCCTGGCTGTATTGTCCAGGAAAACAGATGTTGCTTACTGCAGGGAAGAAAGATCTGCTTCTCTCAAGAAATATATTCCCTATACGTGCACATTCAACCATGTAAAATGAAAGCACCACAACAGAATTGACGACAAACAAACCAACCTCCATACTGCACCTTTCTCTGGAAACTGTGAGCTACCTGGACAAATGAGCATCCATCCCCACCGCTGAGCCATATACCAGGGTACACGTTGTGTAGAAGCGCTGTTTAATAGATCTGTTTGTCCCAACAGGTCTGTATTTAAACCCAGGTCAAACCGCAGCCTGCAATAGCGTCTTAGGCGGGAAAGTCAAAGCGCTTTCACAATGGCAGGGGGAGAAGCGGGGCAAGGAAGGAGGAAGGCAATCACTCTAGCACTCAATGTTTCCCCTGGCTAAGCTCGGAGCAGCAAGGGACCCTCACACCCCTGTTTCAGCAGATGCAACAAGCTGCATTAGCGACCGCCAGTGAGAACGAGCAGGAGAAAAGGGGAGAAACAGCAGGGGCAAGAGAGAGATGCTCCATGAGTGGCAAGGATCAAGTGCAGCCCTAGAACTACTCCTAGTTCACACGCTTGGCAATTTTCGCCTCTGCTCACTCCTCTCCCTGGATGGGAGAACTACTTTTATACGAAAACAATTAGTATGCCACTGTACTGTTTGGCAGAAATTACTTAATTGCCCTGGCCCGAGTCTTGCCCTCGGCTGCCACTCCTGCTGACCTCAGGACTGCTTTCTGAGCATCACAGCTTGCATTTCAATATGCAGGAGAGATTTTCGGTTTGGATCTCCAAAAGTAACTGGCAGTAACTGTAAGTGCTGATGGATTTAGACTGACTCCTCTGTTTTGCCATACAATGTATATAGCAAGAAGTTTTCCCAGCTACCAATGCAGCAGAGAGATCCCCTTTTGGGAAAGAGGTCTCTCCAGCATCATGTCCACGATCAGGTGGCTCTCAAAAGCACCAACACCTAAGGAAGGTGCTTTCAGACCAGAAACACTACCCCCTATAGAAACGGCACTATTCATACAGGTCAGAGAGCAATTCTTGGCTCAGACTTGACTCAGACTAGCTCAAAGACTGGTGGTGATGGGCTCTGGCCCTGCAGCACCTGCCTTTGTCCCAGTGGTGCCCACTACCATGGGAGGGATGGGAAGTCCAGGTAACCAGCAGGTCTCGAGCCCTGCCAGCACCCTCCTAAGGACTGAACACCTCTACAGAAAATGTGGTTAAATTAATCTAAAACCACCAGAGTTATTAATCGCTGAGAAGATAACCAGTGATGGCACACAGCCTCTGGCATCTGCCTTCACATGGTACCCCTAGAAAGGGGACAAGTTCCTCAGTATCGCTAGCATTACTCAGGGAGGGGCAGAGTTATTTAGTTGCAATTACTTTCATCAACTTGGGAATTAAATTAGCTGCATCTAAGGCTCCATGCTTGTGCTGTTGCCTTCTGCTGGGGTCTTGGAGATGGGAAGAAAATATTTACCCTTCGTGCAAAATCCTCAATTTTAGCATTGGGCAGACGTGGTATTTTATTCATTTTTTAAAATGATTGTACTTGGAATCAAAACCTTTTGACCAAAAAGCACATTAGGGGAAAAGATGGAAGGAGTGGGAAGTGTTATTGCTAAAAAAGAAAAAAAAAAAAAAAGAAAATCTAGTACTAGTTTCCAGGAAAAAAAAATAAAAGATCATTACTATGTCTGGACATGCCTAAATAAAGGCAGAGATGGATTTTTTTTCCCCTAACTAAAGCCTGCTATTCAGCTAAAAAGAGAGATTTTATTATCATCTTTTTTTTAAGCAGAGGAAGTGTCCTGTAAATTTAATACAGCTGAAGTTTTATATTTAATTGTTCTCTCTAGCTTTCCAAAATAATTTGCTTTGTGTATGTTAGGACAAAAGATTTCTGTGTATGGCTGAACAGAGGTTAATCATGCATAGCAGGCAGCTGCACAAGGGCTGAGGAACAGACCTCTGGGTGGGGGAAAGAACTTGATGCAGCCTGAATATATCAGTACCTGTGTCTTTTGTACTTCGTTTCCCTTACATACTTGAGAGCTGAAAGCTCATGAACGACCGGACTGTGGGTCTCTGCGAGCCCCAGCCGCGACACCATTAACACGGGTTGTGCGTTGGCCTGTCAGGGGAGGGAAAGGAGGCGGCTGTGGCTTGAACAGTTTTTGGCTGAGGGTGATGCCCTCTCCATCACCTCCCTAACTGCAGAAGGACCCAGTGGCCCAGGGAAACCCACTGGCACCCAGGTTGTGGGCTTGGCTCACTTTCTGACCCCACGGGATGGTCTAAAAGGCTTGGGGAGGGCTGGCGGCTTTTTTATGTGAACACTGTTGCTGAAGGAGCGACGTGAGTCAACACCTGGCATTTTATTTGTCCTCGCCAAGCCCCCCACCCGCTCCCCCAGGAGCACCCCGCCCCCACAGTGCCCAGGAGAAGCCCTGAGGCACGGGCATGGCCCCTCGTCCTCTCCCACCAGCCACCGCTGGGTTATCACTCGTCTTTCGAAAAGGATATTGCACTTCCCGAATAGGGCGAGATTTCAGACATGTCTTGCAGGTCGCCGCACTCAGACTTTATGAGGGACAAGGAGAGGCCCTCGGCGGCGCTGGGGGGGTGGGCCGGTGAGCAAGGGTGGTGGTTCATGTGGTGCGACGACATCTTGGTCCTCAGGCTGGTGGTCTCCCGGGTCAGGTCGAGGGATTCAGGGGAGGCGCGCTCTTTCCCCGGGAAGGAGGCCGACGGGGCGCCCAGCGGGCTCTGGAAGGGGTAGGCCATGAGGGGCAGCGGGAAGGGGTGGCGGAAGGAGGAGGTGGAGAAGCCGGCGGTGGC